>NW_018408896.1:1355295-1614878 GCF_002113885.1 Mizuhopecten yessoensis
GTGCATTGATGTACATTTTGTAATCTAGGTTATGTAAGTTAACTTGTGATCAAATGTACGTCATGTAATAATTTGTCATTAAATGTCACCTTCGGTGGCCATTTTCAACTTCAATTTGCTGTTGGGTTATCCTTGAGTTGAAGGAGCATAAATATATATATGATTATATTTTGTATATGTGTTTTGACTGACGAACATAATCGCTTCAGTACCTGTAAAACTACTCAGCAATTTACGCTCATTGGTAGACATATACTATTCGATGGCATATTGATGCCATTTTCACCATTTGAGTCTTATTCTTGGAAGTGATCTTAGCTTTAAAACCATCGAAGTCCAGTTTTGCAAGGTGAATTTTACTCAAACATGTTATCAATATTTCATGTTCCTGTGATGCTAAAATCTTACATTGAAAAGAGAAGATGGTGACAAAAATAGATATTTTTCATTTTTAATCAGTTTTAATTTTCTTCCATTTCATACACTCTATCGGCGAGAGCAATTTTGACAGAAATCAGTTAATGGTCTGAATAATGACTAGACACATTGGTCTGGAAAGGAAAGTGACATTTTGATGTGAGTTAATGGGGATACGCGTTTTGGTTTCCTCGATGTGAACACATACAGAAGTCAAACTTCTCTACATTTCATTATGATTGCCTATCTTTACCGCAGTCTCCAAATTGTCAGATATTCCCGTTTTATTTACTGCCGTGTCAGAAACTTGATTGAAGAGATTTCTTTCATGACTAAATCGAAAGAAGGCAATTTTCTATTTGTGTGATATTTCACAGACACTCAAAAAAACCATTTGAAATCATCAGTATATATATTTTCACGGTAAATATACAATGTAGATGATATATCGATTCAAAATAAATCCTCGGTGTATATGATAGATTGAATCGGTAACTGTATGATATATAAGGGGTAATGTATTATTAACAAACAAAACTTATCCGTGAAATGTATTCCCGTCGAAGACATAAATCAAATCTGAAAAGAAATTGATTTCGTACAGCAAATATAGCAGTTATGTGCTACTGTGGTTTTCATCAATCACCACAGAAACAACCATTTTAGCCAGTAAGAAAGTATTTAGAAAAAGTATCACAACGCCCATACACAAGGTAAAATGCACAACATTTTCCATATACAAGAACAAATTCTGAACATCGAACCAAGTGAATTTCTACGTGACAGTAACAGATATGTTATGTACATGTATCAGATTAAACAGAGAAGACGTATTCCAAACAGTTATTAAAAAGTTATAACCAAAGTGTCATCAAAACCATGATTTCAACTCAAAATCAATGAAACTATGCAAATATATTAACAAAAGAAAGGTTCACATAGAGACAATTGAAAAGGTAAAACGAGAAAACGGCAAGTGTTCCAGAAGGATCCAAGCATTGACAACAAAACCGAAAGAAACACTAATCATCATAATCATAAACGTCGACCTTCATACTACATATTTCCTTATGAGATCTTGATGGTTATCACAAATCTTGAACAGTGTTCATCAACCTACAAATACCCTGTGATGTAATTAAGTGTGTCCGTCAGTAGTCGACAGCTGTCACAGAAGTCATTTGGAGCAAGTTCTTTATTGCTTAATCAAATGTGACATGTTAACATGTTGATATCAAGAAAGGGAAGTTCACGATTAGAATATGGACATTATAAACACACGCGATTGCACTCTATCGATTTTTTCATTTTGTGATCAATGTCGCCAACCTACATTTTTTGTGTTTTGTGAATTGATGTTAACAGAAAGTGTGACAAAAAATCTAAAACTAATTTCAAGTTCAGGAAGGTGTCTACGATCAACTNGTAGTCGACAGCTGTCACAGAAGTCATTTGGAGCAAGTTCTTTATTGCTTAATCAAATGTGACATGTTAACATGTTGATATCAAGAAAGGGAAGTTCACGATTAGAATATGGACATTATAAACACACGCGATTGCACTCTATCGATTTTTTCATTTTGTGATCAATGTCGCCAACCTACATTTTTTGTGTTTTGTGAATTGATGTTAACAGAAAGTGTGACAAAAAATCTAAAACTAATTTCAAGTTCAGGAAGGTGTCTACGATCAACTTTTTCAATATATTTCTTTTTATTTAAGAACAACTCTTCATCGACGTATTGAAACGTGATATTGTATAAGTGTTTGGCAAGATTTTTGGCGCCAGTCATCATAAGCAAGCTTCTTAGCGAATTAGATCATTCAGCCTCATAGGAAAACAAAACAAAGGCGTCCAGAAAATAAAGAGGCACATATTTTCCTAGCGGAATTCCAATCTTGTCATCGTACTCAGCAAAGATATTGTAAACAAGGCATTCCATCACTCTCACGATTTACACTGTTTTCTACATGACATATTTCCGAGGACATCGCCCCGCTGGATTGGCGAAGGTGTGTGATGAGTCTCGCGAGTGGCATTTTCATTTAAGGGATGGAAGTCAACAGTGCGCCGAGGTGTACCATTTTGTTTCGCAAAAACAACCATTCTATGGCACCAAGTGACAGGCTCACCAACTGGAAAAGGTTTAATAACCCCAAACGAACATCCTGGTCTAGTCCAGCCTGTACTGCATTCTGCAAGTGGATTGGAACGGGTACTGGTGTATAGTGAGCGACAGGTTTCGCGTTGGAGTCCACCATGAGCTTCATAGGAAGTCCATTCATAAGTGGTAAAGTCTGGTGTTCACATGTATTGAATGTGCTAGACCTGTAGTGGTCAAGAAGGTAACCTTTTACATGTAAGGGACCACCATTTTTCCGTTGTAGCAGGAAAAGGCATTTTTGTCGGAAGTGGTGGTGGGAGTTGGCCTGTAGGGCAATCGCATGCTGTGTTTTGGTGATCCGGCAAGGATTCTCGTAGACCAAGGCGACGAATTACTTTCAAGCCAGAGAGGCAAATCTGACATCCCGCGTCAGCCATAGCCTGTATTGAGATGTTGCCGGTGTCTCGTGTCAGTTTGAAGCCTAGGGCAGTGAGTCATCAGCAGTAACTTTAGCCGTAACGTTCACAAATGGTTACGGTTTGGAGCGTTGTTTCACCCAGGAATTCGTCAGTTCATCATAGACATGGTGGTCAATACATATTGAGCGTTCGATGCTAGAATCACTATCGGTACAGTGGTGATGTGGTAGGGAATCGTGAACAGAGCACTATGCGTCAAACAAAGCACTTCAAGAAAGTGTACCACGGTTTGTCACTTTGGGTTTGTCCTTGCTTCTACATATAATTTTAAAATGATATATATGTGTCCATATGCTGTACACTCTGTTTTACGTATGCACGTATTCATCCACGGTTTTGTCAGCGAGACTTCCATCGGCTGATCGTGTCAAGTCGTTCCGTAATGATTCGTCACATCATTCTTGTAGCCGGACTACTTTATCGCACCAGTGATTTGCATTGCACTGACATAGTCCGACCACCGATATTGGAAATATGCCCACTCCTCGTTAGATCCAGCGGCTCTGAGAGTGGGTCGCTTAACTTTCTCAACTTTAGCAGCATGTTCTCGTTTGGGTATTTGCACAGCGGAGTGAGCTGTGATGAGTACCGCGACGATAGTGGTATCCAGATCATCCGTGTCATAGTCGCAGTCTGTGATAGGGCAGGCTACAGCTGGCATTGTGGTGATGTGGCGATGACGGAGTTCAGTAAACTAACGGTGTTCATAGATGGAACTCTGTTCCGTTTACGTTAAAAGGTGTTTATTCAGCAATGAACACGGCCTGAAAAGAATTACAGAGTAGTGGTAAATTACACAATAACAATTAGCATGAATTACGTATAGAAACTTATCATAACATACAATCCTCTACTTTCTTACAGTATAGGTCCGTGAAATCGGGGTAGCATTAGTTTTATGGAAAAGTATAAACTGCACAAGTGGAATTAATGGAATGTGCATATTTTATCTAGGGCTCGAATATCAATGTGTACAAATGGAGAAACCTTTGTTTGCCAGGTTTTATGAAAAACAATTATCTCACATGTGACAGCATGACTTGGCATGCTACGCTTTGATTTACTTTTTATCTCCGGTAAATATAAAAGGCAGCTAATTTATTAGCTTAATTTATGCCTTGAAAAATCAAAGAAACCTATTGATCTCAGTTTATGATTATACTCCCAAATTATTAAGGGAATTAACTTTAAATTATGTTTGTATGATTTTATATTAAAAAGTAGGCATTTCAAATTCAAATTATTTTATATAATCGGATGAGAAACTTTTCCTCTTATCTGATTGGACAAGCCATAATAGGGAACAATCTTGACACGCATGCGCACTTTGTAGCGTCACTTCCAGCTTAAGCAGAAAAAAGTTTGCGTTCAGCCTCCACGAGAGAACTTTATTTATCTTATAGTTAACCAGTATCTTATAGTTAAGCAGTTTACGGGATCAATTTCAAACCCACCCTCTTTCCACCCTTCTAAAAAATTTCATTTCTTCATTTTGGGCGGATTTTTACAACCCCACTATGGCTAAAGGTCATAATTAGATAATTAGCAAAACAGTGTGTATTGATGTAAATTTTGTAATCTAGGTTATGTAAGTTAACTTGTGATCAAATGCACGTCAGGCGGATTTTAACAACCCCACTATGGCTAAAGGTCATAATTAGATAATTAGAAGTGCATTGATGTACATTTTGTAATCTAGGTTATGTAAGTTAACTTGTGATCAAATGTACGTCATGTAATAATTTGTCATTAAATGTCACCTTCGGTGGCCATTTTCAACTTCAATTTGCTGTTGGGTTATCCTTGAGTTGAAGGAGCATAAATATATATATGATTATATTTTGTATATGTGTTTTGACTGACGAACATAATCGCTTCAGTACCTGTAAAACTACTCAGCAATTTACGCTCATTGGTAGACATATACTATTCGATGGCATATTGATGCCATTTTCACCATTTGAGTCTTATTCTTGGAAGTGATCTTAGCTTTAAAACCATCGAAGTCCAGTTTTGCAAGGTGAATTTTACTCAAACATGTTATCAATATTTCATGTTCCTGTGATGCTAAAATCTTACATTGAAAAGAGAAGATGGTGACAAAAATAGATATTTTTCATTTTTAATCAGTTTTAATTTTCTTCCATTTCATACACTCTATCGGCGAGAGCAATTTTGACAGAAATCAGTTAATGGTCTGAATAATGACTAGACACATTGGTCTGGAAAGGAAAGTGACATTTTGATGTGAGTTAATGGGGATACGCGTTTTGGTTTCCTCGATGTGAACACATACAGAAGTCAAACTTCCCTACATTTCATTATGATTGCCTATCTTTACCGCAGTCTCCAAATTGTCAGATATTCCCGTTTTATTTACTGCCGTGTCAGAAACTTGATTGAAGAGATTTCTTTCATGACTAACTCGAAAGAAGGCAATTTTCTATTTGTGTGATATTTCACAGACACTCAAAAAAACCATTTGAAATCTTCAGTATATATATTTTCACAGTAAATATACAATGTAGATGATATATCGATTCAAAATAAATCCTCGGTGTATATGCTAGATTGAATCGGTAACTGTATGATATATAAGGGGTAATGTATTATTAACAAACAAAACTTATCCGTGAAATGTATTCCCGTCGAAGACATAAATCAAATCTGAAAAGAAATTGATTTCGTACAGCAAATATAGCAGTTATGTGCTACTGTGGTTTTCATCAATCACCACAGAAACAACCATTTTAGCCAGTAAGAAAGTATTTAGAAAAAGTATCACAACGCCCATACACAAGGTAAAATGCACAACATTTTCCATATACAAGAACAAATTCTGAACATCGAACCAAGTGAATTTCTACGTGACAGTAACAGATATGTTATGTACATGTATCAGATTAAACAGAGAAGACGTATTCCAAACAGTTATTAAAAAGTTATAACCAAAGTGTCATCAAAACCATGATTTCAACTCAAAATCAATGAAACTATGCAAATATATTAACAAAAGAAAGGTTCACATAGAGACAATTGAAAAGGTAAAACGAGAAAACGGCAAGTGTTCCAGAAGGATCCAAGCATTGACAACAAAACCGAAAGAAACACTAATCATCATAATCATAAACGTCGACCTTCATACTACAAAAAGAAATACCATATTTCCTTATGAGATCTTGATGGTTATCACAAATCTTGAACAGTGTTCATCAACCTACAAATACCCTGTGATGTAATTAAGTGTGTCCGTCAGTAGTCGACAGCTGTCACAGAAGTCATTTGGAGCAAGTTCTTTATTACTTAATCAAATGTGACATGTTAACATGTTGATGTCAAGAAAGGGAAGTTCACGATTAGAATATGGACATTATAAACACACGCGATTGCACTCTATCGATTTTTTCATTTTGTGATCAATGTCGCCAACCTACATTTTTTTGTGTTTTGTGAATTGATGTTAATAGAAAGTGTGACAAAAAATCTAAAACTAATTTCAAGTTCAGGAAGGTGTCTACGATCAACGTTTTCAATATATTTCTTTTTATTTAAGAACAACTCTTCATCGACGTATTGAAACGTGATATTGTATAAGTGTTTGGCAAGATTTTTGGCGCCAGTCATCATAAGCAAGCTTCTTAGCGAATTAGATCATTCAGCCTCATAGGAAAACAAAACAAAGGCGTCCAGAAAATAAAGAGGCACATATTTTCCTAGCGGAATTCCAATCTTGCCATCGTACTCAGCAAAGATATTGTAAACAAGGCATTCCATCACTCTCACGGTTTACACTGTTTTCTACATGACATATTTCCGAGGACATCGCCCCGCTATAATCTGTGTCTGCTTTTCACAAAATAAACAATAACTTCGACAAAATGGTCCCCTATGGCTTTCTTTCTTTTGCTTCTTTCGTTCAATATTTTGTCAGGTAGCCGAGTTCTAACTGATTGCATCAGTTTTTGTGTTTACTGCCTGCAGCATCCACATCTGGTCCATTCAATGAATAAAGGTAAAAATGCCTCACCGCACACGATAGTCTATTACTGGTACGTTGAAGAACTGTGTGGCTACTTTGTGTAATCGATGCACACATAAATGCTCTCCAGTGGAAGTGTGCTAATCCTAAACTTAATACAAAACCCCGTTAATGTCTCATAACGGAAAGAGCGTTGGTTCTCGAGCCTAAAATGTCTATATTGGTATGAGTAATGGTCGTGCTTAGCGCGAATAAAAATTGTTCTGATAGAAGAAACAGAAATGGATCTCCAGTAATGAGAAGAAAATTCTTTTGATTTCATCACATGAACTACACTTTGGATTGCAATTCCACAACACGTCTGTAACCCTGATTTAATGTTGCTTAGAATTTCAGTAAAAAGTCGGATAAAGGCTTGGCTGAGCAACAAGCAGAATTAGCGATAAAACATTGTTTATGAACATTTGGAAAGTTCGGAATCCAAAACAAACGTGACAGGTCCCTCAATGTTTGTAATACAGAACCTTGATACGCTAGTGTGTCTTCTTTCGAAAAAATTAAATGAAACAGGTTTAGTTTTGTAATCGAGGTCAAGAAATACAGACACAAATTCTTACTGAAATGGTGGTATATTGGAAATATACAAAAGCAGAAAAACTATTTGGGATAGACAGATAAAAGATACATGTATTTGTTTGTAAATATAGAATTTCAAATTTTGAACGCCATTGAAGTGTTCAAAATTTAAACAGTGTCAATGAGGACAGAGGCATGTACGAACATGTGGATTAGGAGTTAGAAATGACGTTTAACTAGTCGATAAGATTATTGAGCTTGAAGCACATTTATAAAATAGATTTTTCACAACATAGGATTATTAATCTTTTTTATAGATAGTTATTTTAGTTTATCGACATTCCACACATTTGTATTTCTCGACCTACTTTACTAAACTGGGAATTGTATCGACTGTTACGTCGGGAATAACAAACATGTTCAGCGCCATAACCTAGCAATTTGGTATAATAGGTATCATTAAGTTTATTTGTGACCAATCTAGTCTGCTATTTCAACTAAATTACTGCACAAATATCTAATACAAGTCAATTCTACCTGTAACTCGTATAGCACATTAAAGCGAGGGCTGTCTTTAATACCGATCAATACTGAAGTGATGGCATGTGTAACGAGTAACAGGGAGTGTGTGTCACGAACTCAAGTTAAATAATAGAGAGCTAGAATTAAACGGCTGATATATGTACAACATAACACACCATCGTCTTCGAGGTCTTTGACCAGCACAGAAAATGATGTATCTAGACCAAAGGTAATCTCCTAAAACTCGATGAGGTCCAAGAAGTAAGGTAGACCAATGACGTCCTCGGATGTAGCTCTATTACACCGTTCATTGGAGGTTTAAGCAAACAACAGAGATAAAATTAAATAACACAATAAGGCATACTTTCCTTATTACTTCCACTGATAGAAATACCAGTTGAACTGGAACAAGTGTAATTCACCACTGTCTAAAGATACAGTGTACGTAAACTGGGCTCTGTCCTTGGCGTCCACAGTATGTAGAAGTGTAATAAAGTGGTGATGTCGGCAATTTCTATGTTTTTTCATTTATGTGAATAAAATGAAATGTATTTTTTAAAGTTAAATGAAATGTTATTATTATATATAATAAAATGAAATGATTGACATTGTATATCGCAAAATTGTATAAATAGTGCATATTATGCAGCAAAATTATTAAATGTAATTAATATTAAGTAATTAATTATGACATGATATTGTAAAACTGTTGACGTTTTGTATAATACAGCGAAGTATGAGCTGTCCTCTCTTGCCTACGGAACAATAACTGTATCATTTCCTATCTAAAGTTAGTATATATGAACCTGTGACTTCTAATCCCTTTTTCGCGTATCCTGTTCAACTGGTTTGTCTGTTTTGAAATGTAACATTTTCGGTTATAAATCCTGGCGGACCTGCAAATACAGGCCTAGCAATGCATTAGATTACTTGGTCCGGCCTATTCAATAAAAAAAAATAAGGTCTAACCGTTTCGCGATAAAAGAATGCAGGCTTAGAAAAAACAAGCATTATAACGCACGTCATTACTTGTTCATTACATTGCAAAGCACCGCTAAACACGAGAAACAGGACAAATTACAAAGTTACATTAGTGTGACATCTTGTAACATCTCAAATCCAACGTTCAAATTAAATAGTGATCTTTTACACATTTGGTACAGTGTAGTGGTATCGATCGCTGACCTGCTTCAAACATATTACTCCTCTACATTGCATTGGCGTAGTGCTTGACGTCATGACAGTGTTAAGCATGCTAGACATGAACGTTCCTAATCCTGATTTGTCTACCAAACATCCGTGTAATCTGTTTCATGCAAATATCGTGCAGAGCACACAGCGTTCCTGTTGACGACTGTCACGCACTAAATGGCATGTTCATCCGTCTCACTTGTTGTTTACAAAGTAAATGTTCACATTTTTATGCAAAGAAATTACCAAAAGAAAATTATATTTTTATAAAATATATTTTTCTCAATAGGTACACACATCCATTTTTTCCGTTATGAGATTTTGTATATTAATATACAACTAATAATCTACCACACATCAATTCTCTTCTTAGTCACAAGACAATAACACCAGTATGGTGATCGTGACCTCATAACAATGATATCGTCACAATCATTTTATTGTCCTTAAGATATTGTTAACCCATGCATGCCGTTCGCCGATTGTCTTTTTAAGACCATATTTAACTATAATAACACCAGCATGATGATCGTTACGGCATAGCAATGATGTCGTCACAATCATTATATTTTCCTTAATATATCGTTAACCCAGACATGCCAGTTGTCTTTTTCAAGACTATATTCATACACAAAGTAATAAGATGTCAGTCTATTTTTGTTTCAATGACTTAGCCTCGATTGCATACCATTCAGCTGTGTGTTAACTCACTGCATAACGTGCTTCAGAAAATGCTCAATTCGAATAATGATCTGAGAAGATTTTATCTGGGCAAAGAAATGAGAAATTGATTTTAATCCAGATAAAACAGAAGCGACTGAAATTATTTATAATCATGTTCTCTGGGCGGATTGAGTCTGAGACGATACATCCTTACTTCTCTTTTTATACTTTGACCATCAATAGCATTATAAAGTCATAAAGACCGAAGTTTATTTTTCTTGACATCCATACTAATTGGTCTGACCAGATAGATAATATCTATTGAACAGCTCAAAGAATAATTAATATACTTAAAATATTAGAAAATAGAATTGACAGAAAATGTCCTCAGATTATACATATACATGTATGTACCTTAATTTAAAAACTCATTTCAAGAATATGCGAATAACAAGGGTGAACTGTACTAAGATAAGGGTCATCGTTATAGAGCAAGTCCACCTAAAATCAGCACGTTTTATTTCCACAGGTTTAGGACAAGCTATAAATATCATATAGAGAATCAATTCAGGCATACACCAATAGTAACACTGAAAATCATAATATAATTACTATTTACGATTTGATGTGCCAATACCATTTATTCATTTATAAAATGCTAGTTTTCCTAAGAAATCCAATTAAAATGTAACAGTCTGTTCTGTCCGTCTCCAAGATGTCATTTATTTGCGCCTTAAAAGATTTTCTTATACTCACTTGATATTGCTGCTCTATATAATTTTTATTTATAAAAACTAAGACGCTGGCAGAAAGTAAAACTACCTTTAGGAAGTTTAAAAAAAGATATGCTAGAAATTTGAATACTTCTTGAGTCGCACCAAACAAAATCCCTGCCTGTGTTCAGTTCTCCTTTTAAGATTGGGATAAGCCCTTTCTCCATGGTCCTTTCTTTATTTTGTTTATTGTAACCAACGTGTATCTCTCCCTAACTCCGTTTCTGTTCCGAGTGATGCTATTACGGTCAATGGCCAAGTTTTCATGTATAGATGTCAAAGATTGAAAATGATTGCAGAAAATGGACATGTTTATCAAATGTTTACGTATTCGTAACATGGTTTTCATGATTCTTGATTTTGTCAATTTTCTTTTATGATACTGTGAGTGTAAGGATAATTTGTCTATGCTGGTCACTAAAACACATGGGTCTAGTTGACTTTCATATTTGGTTAACCTCTTATTTTGTCATCATTTCAAGAATTAGAAAGAAATGTTTCCACAAAATAACAATAATAATTTTCATGAATATTCAAAATATCAACTTGCTGTTAATCATCGTAAGAAGAAGGTATATCATAAGCATTTCCTGTTGTTCAGTTTCTGCTGTATGCGTGACATGTACAATAAAACATACTGAAATGGAAATAAAACTGCAGTACTACTGGTAAGTCCTTAATGGATAAACAGGCCATGTGATGCAGCTAAATGTTGTTTTCGTTTTGCTTTCTGTTTACACAAACTAAATATCTATATAGACGCTTCAGTGCTTGGTATTTAAATTATAATATTATACAACATTTATACAGCGCCCTACATAATTTGTAAAATTACTCTAAAGCGCTTAACAACATATGGGTAATAGTAAAAGATATAATTGATAAACATAAAAGGAATATAAATTACCACTATTCATTGAGTAAGAAGATAATTACTTCAATATGCATATAAACGAATATATAAAGGGTGGTATACACATGATGTCTGTGCAGGGAGCCTTAAAAGCATATGTGGGTCTTGAAGTTGGCCAGGGTTTTCGACTTCCTAATTGCAGATGGTAAGCTACTACAAAACACAACAATTTGTAGCGATTATGTAAAGGGTAAGCATACGGTACGTTTTTGTGAAGTTAGATTTTTAATAACTGATATAAGTTCAAGTATATCATACCTCAAGCGGTAAAAATGTTCCGGTAATTAATATAACACAGTTATTACTCGGAAGGATAACATATACTATAGCGTCACCTGATACAAACATTCGACATAAAAACACAATGACGGAGGAGACATCAAAATATTGGAAATTCTTAAATAAAAAACACCCAATATCATTTCTATTTCATGAGACAACGTAAAATGAAACACTCGAATGGATTCAAATACCCCATCAGGGAAAGCAATAGCCTTACCTAATGCACATATTTTATTTCTAGAAAAATGATTGAAATGTTTCTATCAATATAGTATCTAATAAGCAACATAGGAATCGTTTAACAAAAAATGTCGTCTTTCATGATAACATTTAAGCAGAAACGAAAATTAATTGATTGAATTACTGGCAAACACACGCCTAAAATGTCTGCTACATTGTATTATCTTGTTTCATCAAAGCCTCTGAAATGACAAACTGGCAAGACGCACATTATACTGGGGGTCTTCAGCTGTCTTCGTTTGAGGTAAATAAACACCAGATCCGGTCAGCTGTGTGAGATTAAACGTTTGTCATCATTTGGAAACGTTATTTTCTCCGAGGTGGATTTAATTGTGGGCCTCATAAGGGTCAAATAGTGTCAATAAAAAGCATTTGATAATGCCCATAACACCTCTCCAATGTTACACTGTATCCGATAGAATTAGATCAATCAATTTTACCTCTCCAATGTAACACTGTCTCCGATTGGATTAGATTCATCAGAGGGTGCCAAAATTAAAGATCATATTCCTTTAACACGCGATCACCCTTTCTTAACGCGCGGTTTCTTTGCTTGTTTATGGACCTGAGCCCTTGTCATCATGACGACATTGTAGTCTTTTGATATCTGTTTTCTCAAGGTCATTTTGAATGTCTTCACACACTGAAATATAACCAATGGAAGGGGAAACGAAGACGACATCTAATGTTTGTCTGTTGGTTTATACAAACAATTGGTCTAGCCAAATACATTTGATTTTTGTATCTTTGATGTTTCTCAATAAAAGGGTTAACGCAGACGATACCTGATTTTGTTTTATTTAGACATACATGTACCAACAAGAGGAAAAACAGACAACACCTATTTCCGATCTGTTTGTTGTTACCCACAAGGTGACGCATCCTAACATACTGACAATTGACGCGTATCAGCGTAAAACGCAACGCGAAAACAAAACCTGTTGTCACTCGATACCTTTATTTTTGTTTCCTGTTTCTGTTTTGTTTTATTTATCAAGATGGCTCGACGAGTCATCGGTGATAGAATGCGTGTACTTTGTACAGTACTGTAGATTTGCTTTCCTTATCCTTACGCTGTCTTGTTGCCTATTTGATTTATTTTCTCTGGTGCATTGGTTATTCTTTTGTTTAATTGTTTCCCTCTCATAATGAAAATGAATTTTCATCTCTGTAATGATTTAGTACATATGGTAAAATCTGTCTACACATTTTACAATAAGAACAGATAGGAACGTTTGTTTATAACACTCAAAGACAGTATCGACATACAATACAAAACTTCCAATAAAAGACAAAATCTGCTGTATTGACGCAGATAATGGTCTGTTGTGACGGTAGAACACTTGTTCTTATCAGCTGTAAGGTATTTGTAGGAGATTTATTACGTCTATCGCTAATGGTTTGAATTTTCCGGAAGCTTCATCTTTTCTTCTTGTCCGGCTCCAGTCATTAGCTGTTTAAGGGTAATCTGCATGACAATGGCATACCGAACACTTTGTATAGAGAGCTGACAGGCAAAGGATGATTTAGACCAAGTGTTGTAGGTTTTAGCATCCCTCACAGGCAGCAGTTACAGATGAAGTTAAAGCCGTCACTCCACTTCCTACGACAACGCAGATCTATACAGGTTTATCGATGACAACTGCAGGTGTAACGATGGATACAATCGTCATCGTAGCTATCAACATCTTCGTTGCCATTAACATCACTTCAGCAGCATTACGGAATCGAAATAATCAGCAAAGATAATTCAAACCCTTTTCATAATGCATCATGAGCATTATAGTCAAATTTATCATAAATGAAATCCAATATTTTGCGTAATAACCATTTAATTATCTCATATTCTCCTGAGAACACCTCTTTGGAATGAATTTGTTTCAACAGATTTTTTTAGTTTTGTAAGTAGATATGTATGGTTCTGGTATTTCTTAGCCATGATAAATACCGTAATTAGGGGAAGAAATTGAAATATTCGTACATGGTCTAATTTTGTTCCACTGTCAGCCGATCTTGAAACAATTACAGATGCACAATCTCCTTCTGTAGCTTCATATATTGATGTTTATCTACAGATTAACAATAATGAACACATCATTGCCATTTTCGAAGACAAATGTGACCAGTAAACGTCCAATAGTAGGTAACATGCCTTACCTCAGCAGCAACATACCAGGCCTACCTGCTTATAGAGCTGACATGTCACAATTGATTCGCTTCTTCGAAGCACGAAATAGTAAATAAAAAAAGTATAGGTAATTGTTGAAAAAACGTAATTTGAACTCATTACCGAAAAAAAGATGGCAAAAATATGAATAAAGGCAAACAATGTAGGTTATATGGACACCATTTAACAAATGAAAAGAAAATAAGACTATGTATTCTAAAAGGGTAACGTCTTCTGTTTCATCGACAGCTGCCGTGCATATCTAGGTCAAATCCGTAGTTCTTTATTAAATGTATCATATTAACTAACTAGGATTCTCTAGTGGGGGAACTTTAGTGTACGCTACAGAAATGTGTACAGTCCTTACCATGACCTGATTGTCAACTAAACGATTCAGTACATTCCACGATTATAGAATGGTGTACTATGTCTTAGGTCATTGGTCACCTTCATATTTACTTGGATGAGACATCATACAATGTACCACGTGATGTCAGATACGCTAAACCTGTCGGGACTCCTGGCCTCCCCTCAAGATATTTAGTCAGGTTCATGATTTGATTTGACAAAAGTTCAGCGGTATTGTGATGTGTAATTTGTTATTGACATACTGTATCAATTACCCATTTTAATAGGTGCACTAATGTGGGTGTCGCACGTTCCTCTCAGATTGGGTTCTTCGGTCTGTCGCTGTACTGCCGTGTTAGAAAAATAGCATGTGTAAAAACTATAACCAGGATAATTTATTGATAAATTATCAAGTTTGATTTACCATGAAGTTGAAAACAAACCACATGTTTTATCCATAACAGTGACTGCCCCTCTCCAAGGTATTAAAATGGCGTGTCATACTGTAGATCTGAGTATGGCATCAATGTCTATTGTTTTTATGAAACAATTGTATAATTTGATTTAACATGAAACCTTTTAATAAATTAAATTGTCGGGTTTTCAAAGGATACCGAAACTTTTGTCTCGTGTCGTATCTGTTTATTTATAGTTATTTTACACATAAAGGCAAGTCAATGCTGATTACTGTCACGCTTTTGTTTCGATTGATGATGGTGATTTACCATGGAAACATGTTACAGATTCGATTCTATTGTGGGGGAAACGTATAACAGATTTGTAAATTCAATCTTTCTGAGTGATAAGTTGTTTATATTTTTAAGATATTTCCACGATGAATGTCAATATGTATTTACTGTAAAATAATGAGAGTTTCCGGAGGAGACTTTTTAAAACTTCAAAACTAAAAGTATGAAGTCAGTTTTATAAAAGCGCCCTATCTTGCTAGAATATGCCACTCTAAAACGCTTCACAATATATAGATATACAATTTATACAATCAATACAATTAGCATATACATTCATCAATACAATCATGAAAAATTCTCAGGAGCTGCCTTACAGGTGCTAACTTCTAGTCCTATGCCACCTGGCTAATGTCTCCTTATGTGTGTATGCCTGCGTGTGTGCTGGAGATGTTTTGTGTTCTGTTTGTAGTGGGACCTTGCTTCCAACGGCATAATTAATAGTGCAGATACTGCAACATCCTCCCCAGACCATGTTACACTCCACCTGGGTTGTTGTCGTCTTTACTAAAAGTGGTGTTGCATTATTATTGTGTTAAACTATTCATATTACAACGGATGCGAGTCTCTTAAATAATCTAATTTATTGTTTGTCAAGACGTGTTTATGAATATTAATTGACAATTAAAGGAAACAAAATCCCCGATAATTATTTTTATATGACAACGGGTGCAATTACAAAACGCAATAAAGAGGTGAAATACATTTGTAATGGTCATGTCTTAGCAACCACGAGGATCGTTATGTAAAAGTGTTGAAATTACCATTACACCAAGGACCTGGTCAATCAATGGTCCAACAGCCTGCTGAAGTGTTGTCACATATAATATACATCGGACCTGGCCAGTACATGGAGTCACAGACTACTGAACTGACGTTACACGTTCTTACTATACGCCGTATCTGGCCAGCACAAGCACACACAGCCTACCTACTGTAATGATACGTAGTAAACGCCGTATCTGGTCAGCACATGGATTAAAAGCCTACCGATTACAGTGACGTCACACGGAGTATACGCTGTATCTGGTCAGTACATGGACTCACAGCCTATCTATTGAAGTGATGTCACACTTAATTTACGCCGTATCTGGTCAGTACATAGACTCACAGCCTATTTATTTAAGTGATGTCACACGTACTAACGCCGTCTGGTCAGACATGGACCCACAGCCTTTTTATTGAAGTGATGTCACATGTACTATACGCCGTCTGGTCAGTACATGGATTCACAGCCTATCTATTGAAGTGATGTCACACGTACTATACGCCGTATCTGGTCAATACATGGACTCAAGCCTACCTACTGAAGTGACGTCACACGGACTATTCGCCTTATCTGTTCAGTACATGGACTCACAGACTATCTATTGAAGTGATGTCACACGTACTATACGCCGTCTGGTCAGTACATGGATTCACAGCCTATCTATTGAAGTGATGTCACACGTACTAAACGCCGTATCTGGTCAGTACATGGACTCACAGCCTATCTATTGAAGTGATGTCACACGTACTATACGCTGTATCTGGTCAGTACATGGACTCACAGCCTACCCACTGAAGTGACGTCACACGGACTATACGCCTTATCTGGTCAGTACATGGACTCAAAGCCTATCCATTGAAGTGATGTCACACGTACTATACGCCGTATCTGGTCAGTACATGGACTCACACCCTACCTACTGAAGTGATGTCACACGTACTATCCGCCGTATCTGGTCAGTCCATGGACTCACAGCCTATCTATTGAAGTGATGTCACACTTCCTTTACGCCGTATCTGGTCAGTAAATGGACTCACAGCCTATCTTTTGAAGAGATGTCACACGCACTATACGCCGTATCTGGCCAGACATACACTCACAGCCTACCTACTGAAGTGACGTCACACGGACTATACGCCGTATCCGGTCAGTACATGGACTCACAACCTACCTACTGAAGTGAGGTCACACGTACTATACGCCGTATCTGGCCAGACATACACTCACAGCCTACCTACTGAAGTGGCGTCACACGGACTATACGCCGTATCTGGTCAGTACATGGACTCACAGCCTATCTATAGTAGTGATGTCACACGTACTATACGCCGTATCTGGCCAGACATACACTCACAGCCTACCTACTGAAGTGGCGTCACACGGACTATACGCCGTATCTGGTCAGTACATGGACTCACAGCCTACCTACTGAAGTGAGGTCACACGTACTATACGCCGTATCTGGTCAGAACATGGACTCACAGCCTATCTATTGAAGTGAGGTCACACGTACTATACTCCGTATCTGGCCAGACATACACTCACAACCTACCTACTGAAGTGACGTCACACGGACTCTACGCCGTATCTGGTCAGAACATCGACTTACAGCCTACCTACTGAAGTGACGTCACACGGACTATACGCCGTATCTGGTCAGAACATCGACTCACAGCCTACCTACTGAAGTGAGGTCACACGGACTATACACCGTATCTGGCCAGTACAAGGAGCCACAGCCTACATACTGAAGTGACGTCATAGTTATTATACACCGGACCTTGTCAGTACATAGTCTAACGGCCTACTGAGATGATGTCACACGTACTATATGCTGGACCTGTCTAACAGCTTCTGAAGTGACGTCACAACTACTATACGCCAGACCTGGCAAGTTCACGGCCTCATAGCCAACAAAGAGACGTTACGATATGCTGGACCGAGTTTTTACTCGTTCGTTGACAAACGCACTGCCGTAGTGAGGTATCTACATGCCACATGGGCCCTTGCTCGTGCATGGACTCACATAATGTTGTAGCTGTAGTTTCAATACAACACGGCGGAACTGGCCCTTACCTACCGGAACTGGCCCTTACCTACCGGAACTGGCCATTACCTACCGGAACTGGCCCTTGCACTCTTGACTTGACCAATACGGAGACTGAGACTACATCAGAAAAATAACAACACACTGGACTTGTCGCGTTTTCGCCGGATCTGGTCCGGAGACCTATGGACTCACAATCTGTTCTCCCTTGGCCACACATTACATGTAGATGCGAGGAACTAAACTTAGCCGTCTGAAACATTAGTGTGCGGCACTATTAGCTTGATTAACGAGTAGATGTTGAATAAGGTCTGTAAAGTAGCCGGATCGATAAAATAACATTTGTTTATTACCTTCTACGTACAAAATGTATATCTACATTGATCTACGTCTTTGATTGATTACATATATTTCCAGCTACAAGTATGTGTCTGCCAGAAGATATAAATGTTAGCTTAATTTCGTAGCCTTATTGACTAATATTAAAGCATATCAATTGCTTTGATCAGGGACGATCAATTCATGAACACTGATTACTTGGTTGGTTACTGATATATATACAGTATATAAACTTAACAACAACGAATTCTTCGATTTTTGTGTGACCTTTGCTATAAAATACTTCTTAACAAAAAAAGTATCAAATGCCCTTATACAAACAAGGCCAATATATACTGTTCTATATTTAGTGTTAACACAAATATAATATAGCACCACATATAATGCGCAAATACACTGCAGCGTCAACACATCATACCAAACTATACAAAACTTACTACGGCGTCAACACAAATACACTATAGCGTCAACACAAATACACTATAGCGTCAACACAAATATATTAAAGCGTCAAAACAAATACATTATAGCGTCAACACAACAATTCTTTAGTGTCAACACAAATACACTATAGCGTCAACACAAATACACTATAGCGTCAACACAAATACACTATAGCGTCAACACAAATATATTAAAGCGTCAAAACAAATACATTATAGCGTCAACACAACAATTCTTTAGTGTCAACACAAATACACTATAGCGTCAACACAAATACACTATAGCGTCAACACAAATACACTATAGCGTCAACACAAATATATTAAAGCGTCAAAACAAATACATTATAGCGTCAACACAACAATTCTTTAGTGTCAACACAAATACACTATAGAATCAACACAAATACACTATAGCGTCAACACAAATACACTATAGCGTCAACACAAATATATTAAAGCGTCAAAACAAATACATTATAGCGTCAACACAACAATTCTTTAGTGTCAACACAAATACACTATAGAATCAACACAAATACACTATAGCGTCAACACAAATACGCCATAGCGTCAACGGACATATGCTATAGCGTCAACAAAAAAAACACGATAGCGTCAACACAAATATATTATAGAGTCAGCACACATATACTAAAGCGTAAACATAAATACACTATAGCGTCAACACAAATATACTATAGCGTCAAAACAAATATACTATTGCGTCAACACAATAATACCATAGCGTCAACACAAATACACTATAGCGTCAGCACAAACATACTATTCCGTCAGCACAAATATACTATACCGTCAACACAAATATACTTTAGCGTCGACACAAATATACTATATCGTCAGCACAAATATACTATAGCGTCAGCACAAATATACTATAGCGTCAACAGAAATACACTAAAGCGTCAGTACAAATTCAATATAGCGTCAACACAAATATACTATTGCGTCAACCCACATAAACTATTACGTCAACACAAATACACTATAGCGTCAAGACAAATATACTATAGCGTCAGAACAAACATACTATTGCGTCAGCACAAATATACTATAGCGGCAGCACAAATATACTATAGCGTCAACAGAAATACACTAAAGCGTCAATACAAATACACTATAGCGTCAACACAAATATACTATTGCGTCAACCCACATAAACTATAACGTCAACACAAATACACTATAGCGTCAAGACAAATATACTATAGCGTCAGCACAAACATACTATTGCGTCAGCACAAATATACTATACCGTCAGCACAAAAATACTATAGCGTCAGCACAAATATACTATAGCGTCAACAGAAATACACTAAAGCGTCTGTACAAATACACTATAGCGTCAACACAAATATACTATTGCGTCAACCCACATAAACTATAACGTCAGCACAAATATACTATACCAATCAAACAGCTATCTTGGTGCCTTCAATTTTGCTATGACATATTCCAGGGATGCAGAGAGCGTAACTGAGCGTAACCCATGGATACCGAGAATGTAACTAGGTGTTCTGGAATGGTTTGCATTTCCTACACCATGAGTAGATACGTAGTATTATCGTAATTAAAGGATACTCTAAGAATTCCAGATCCAAAACCATAGACTAAAATTATCGACCTGTGTCAATTTGGAAATAGTACTGCAGGCCCCGCTTGCACGAAACTTCTTAATTCTTAGTTCTCAATTCTCAATTCTCAGACTAAGTACGAGCTTAGCTGAGAAGTTCTCAAAATTGGCTTTCTCAACCACGTTCTCAAATATTTGAGAACGTTCTCGACTAAGAACGTATTTATCGCGAACTAAGCGGCCTCGCAGGGAACTCTTTCGCGAAAGAAGGAAATTTTGCTACAAAACCACAGGGAACCTGGTGTGATGATTTAATTGGAGGTGAATGGGTTTTATCCTTGTTTTAATATGCTTGTTTAAATACATGTGTATTGTACGCGTATATCGTCCGCTTATTTACCAAAAATACTCAGCGATTTGATTATGAATCCTTAAATTCTAGACGTCAAAGTCGGGTAGAAAATCGACAATATGCAGCAGGTGTTTTAACTTCTTAGCGGTTGTCGTCAGTTGAAAGTCGGAAAGAGACTTTCACCGAAAAAGAGGGGATGAGGGCAGGCAAGTGGACGTAACACGACAAGGCATTGTTAGTGGAAGAAGAGATACATTGTTTATAAAAACTGCGGTGTCGGTCAACAGAAATTGGATCATGGAGAATAGCGGTGAATTTGGCATCAAATCTCCAGTGTGCTTTCTGATCACTGGGGTTCGTTACAAATGTCTGAAATACATACATATGTATATGATATACTGATATGGGTCACAATTTATGTGTGCTGTGACCCAGTCAGTATAGCATATGTGTATTTCAGACATTTGTAACGAACCCATGTGTTCCGATTGTGTCCCTTGGTACATGTGCAGTAATATTACGGATGAGAGATTGGCCAGTGTCATTTTGCGAATACCATAGTTATTTTTATTGTGTTTGATAACGCCGATTTATTGCCACAAGAACAAAATAACACAATGATGGGACTTTTGTTTTCTTTCATCTTAGAACTTGTCAGAAATATATATAGGTACCATATATTATAACTAAAGTTGTGAACCGAATGCCCCGTAATCCGCATGCTAAAATAGTTGGCCACCTAGACGAAACTTTATAAGCCCAACACATTGAGAAGGTGTTTTTTTCTATTTGCATTTTGACTAGTGTTGAGAAGATCTAGACCACATTCTAACATCTTTAAATGTGCTACTAGGGATGTTAAATAAAGACAATACATTTTGCATAATGAATTCCATTTTTACACATACTTTCATATTAATCCATATTTCTCTTTTTTTTTGTAAGTAGCAATTTATTTATTGTAATGTAATATAAGGAAGGAAAGAAAATCAGACAAAGAAAAACAAGAAAAAAGAAATAGAAGAAATAAAGACAGGTAAAACTATTGACAGACAGAAAGAAAGACAGGTAGACAAACAGATGGAAAGACAGACAGACAGAGGAGAAGAAAATTGTAGGTTTAAGAAACATCAATAAGTCTTTTCCATTTTTTCCATTCTTTCTTGAAGTTAATGAGATAGTTTTCATCTCTCTAAAAGTTCAATTAAAGAACATTACAATATTCAAAAATGTATTGCAAATAATTTAACTTTTAGTTCCTTATATAGATAAAGGCACTTAATAGAAAAGTTTGTTTATTAAAATCAGACGATTAATTAATGCATAAAATAAGGACTCAAAATTTTGTAAAATATTGTACTTTGTCACATCCCCGGGCCATGATACATGCTCTAGTGTCTCTGTTTCTGTGTTACACAGTTCACAGTAAGGGCAATTACTATATATGCCTACTTTAATCAAATATGCATTACACAATCAGTTCCGCATTTTGCAGAATGATTTTATCACAATATAATTTTAGCGATGAATACATTTTATACATAGGTTTACAGAAAAAGAAAAAAAAATTGTAAAAAGTATGTTTATATTATTCATACATTATATAGAAGCAGAACTGTCATCTAAAGAAGTACAATGAAGAATGAAAATTTATTTATACATTTTCTACATTAATTTTTTCGTTTATAAGATTTATGAGTATGGCTCAGATGTAATTTGACAAATAAGTGTTATTTAGTATCACAATAAACTTATTAATAACCACCTTAAGTTGTTTCTCAAAATAACACTATTCCCAGATATTCATACAGGTTTAGTTAAATACAAGTACAGAGGGGCACCTGTTAAATGCATGTACAAAACAGACCCTTTTATGTACAGAGGGGCACCTGTAAAATACATGTACAGTATGGCCCCTGCTACATGTATATTACATGTAATGCAAGTAGGGCGCCTGCTATATGTATAGTAGGACACCTGTTATATATCACTAAAAATACTGATTTAAAAATGTGTAGCAATGTGGTCACCAATTTCATTAGTGTCTTATTGTTATTAATATGACAAATTTATCCATTTCTATATCACATACAGATGGACCATTATAGTAACTTTAACTTTTCCTATTCAATATTTTTTCAGGTATGTGACCTTCAGGAACCTTCAGCATCCTCTGCAACAGCTTGTAACTGAACACATGTATTAGTGGATAGTGTTGTACATACACTGCTGGTCAGTGAGTGTCAGGTTATAAGAGTGTCTCATTTTGGAAGTTTACAAGAATAGATACTTCTGTTGATGTCTGAGATAATCCGAATACCACAAAGTCTAACTGAAAATTTTGTTTTGTGTCATTTTTATAAACTAAAATTTAAATTTGATATGGATCCCTGAACATGCATGTACCACCAACAAGGAGGAATACCTGAATACATTTGACTTAACAAGAAAATAATAAAGACAAAAATATAGGGCTCTTAGTTAGTTTATCTCTAAAATTTAAACAGCACACACAATATATTGAATGTGAAAACATGACTTAATTTATATACACTTAACACCCAACCCCAAAAGAAATATTCAAAAATGTAAATAGATATGAAAATTATCAAATTATTTTTTATCAAATAATCAGATAATTTCTTTACCTTTAAAATACTAGTTAGCAATTGTCAAAGTTAAAAACACCTTCCAACCTTGTTAGATATCTTTTTTAAATTAAAAAGCAAGTCTCAAAACTCACAATCACTGTTTGAAAATGAAGAAATTAGAGATATACATATACCCTTTGACAAATTAAAAGTCTGGTGTTCAACAGCAGACAACAATATATAACCCCAGGATGTCAACATACATATTAACACATTTGAGACTCAGATCATTTTGAAGAACGTAAAAAATTCTTTAACGTACACTCAAAGTTCACCCACTAGAGAATCTTAGTTAACATATCTAACGTCAATTCGGAATTAAAGTGTTTTCAGAGTGGTTGGTGGTCTGTGATCGCCTACATGGTATATATACTCCCTTCATCTCCAAGGGTGTCGCCAATCCCCATCTTCAGAGTGGTGACAGGTAAAATGTGCTATGTAGTGTTTGTGTTAAAGCTGAGTCCACCAGTTGTTTTATTAAAATGTGTGTTGGTATTTCGATTGTTTATCTCCTATCACAGTTTAAATCTCCTGTCAATATTTTAATCTTGAGTAATCATATCGACTGCAAGATCTAAACAAAGCCATTATATTTAAAATTTTGAATTTATATGTCCCAAGTGTACATTTCCATTTTGATGCATATTGCTCGAGCCAATACTTTTGATGAATACTCCCAACCTGAGGATCTCCATATACGTTTTATTATCTAGAGTGGAATCTTATTGCTTTAAATCAAAACCTATTGCATTTCTACACTTCCTGCCCTCACATAGCATGTCTGTATTCAATGTTTGTGTAGGAAATAACGATTTTCTCGGTTCCAGGTCTTGTTCTGAAGGAGAAGCAATCGTGACAAAAGCAAATGACATGAAATTATTGTTGAGCTAGAAAACCTGAAAAGTGCAATAATTAAACACAAACCAGCTGCATATGTTCCAGGAAGATTTTTGATTAGGCAACTTTTTGACAGTAGCACATGTTCAATATGCTCAAAACAAAACCGTCATGGAAGTAAGTTTTTAAATAAGGTTCGTAAATGGTTAATTATAAAAACGATGTGTTTGCATAGACTGCATGCACAAGGATAAACGCGGCAGCGCTAGGAATGCCGAGACATGCATTGTAGTCTCACTATGAAGCATTTCATCACTGTCTTCAATTTAAATCGCATCTAAAGAGAAGCTGGTTTAAACCACTAGCGAAGGAATCCATATCGATACAGCAAAGCTTAAGACATCACGTTTTGTCAGAAAATAAGCGAGCGAATTCTAAATATTCGCTGGAAGAAATTTACGAATACCACAGAAGTTGAAAGGTGCGCTCTGTAACTCACTGATTACGAATTATACTATTGTCGTTATAATTCCTCTCTTCTTACATGTATAACTGGAAAAAGACTGTAAGTTGTTCAAAATGTCAGTCAAGAGGCGACTTTCGTCGACGTTTCTTCAACTTTTGATAAAAAGAATATCTGCATAATTGTCATCTTGTGGGAGTGAAGACCTCGTATAAAACCCTGGAAACCATAAGAGATGTGCCACAAAGTTCCTGGTTCATATTGAGTTGGAGAAATCACTACATTTATAATTATATCCATTCACACATTTACAATACCCGTATCTATAATAAAGAAATAGAATGATTGTCAATGTTCTGGTCAACAACAGAAGCTAAAGGAGTATGTGAAGAAAAGTTCAATTAAGGTGGATAACATACGAAACAATTACGAACTATTGATACCAATAAATGCAAAATTCTGACTCGGGGTTACTTAAAAGCTTAGTGTTAATGTCCAAAACTAAAGGCATCTCCGTTAAGGACTGCTGCTGCAAGACAGATTGTAAAAAGAAGCAGTTAAGACTATGATTGTGCGGCAACAGAAGTAATCACATGCCGGAGAGGAGGGCTTCTTTCGGCCTGTAAGTATAGAAAACATCTAATTTCGAATATCAAGGCTGAAACAGAATTCTGTGGAAAACATGTTGTTGTGAATAAGATGTTGAGATACAGTCCAGCAGATGAAGCGGTAGAAAGTGGCAAGGAGGTACTGTATTTGGTTAAAACAGATTCTTTGATACCAGATGAAAGTCGGTAAAATTTACGTTTACCCTTAAACACAAATCCTAACAACATGTGATTGATAAACTGCCCATGTAAAGAGGCAATGCACTAGTCACAAATAACTTAGCCCATTGTTACTCAACGGTAGACTCAAGGATTCCATTTCCATTAGCCAATAGCTGTGGTTGACCTCGGGGTGAAAGTCCCTTTTATTTGAATGTAAAATATATGACTTATAAAAAAATAAAAATATTAAGATTAGAGAATGAACCTTCACATTAAAATATACATATGACGCATATTGACAAGACACGATAGGATCCAACATCCCTAATACAGCGCATCTTGACCTGACAGAAAACATGAAAGGTAATGTCCAGAAACCGATGGCTGTGCCACCTAAGTGTTATGCTGGTAATTAATGGCAGCATGGAATCGAGCAAGAACAACTTTGCGAGGCGGGAATGCTACACATTGCTGGGACATCACTAAATAGGGTTTGGAACTACGGCTTGCAGCGTTTATGGAAGGAGGTCCGCGGGATAGTATTGGTGTCAGTGACAGTAACCATGATAAACTTTGTGGTATTCGAATTATGCGAACATTTCTGTGTCCGTCATTGGGATTGAGGAAACAGCTATTTAAATTAATTCCAATGCTTGCAATGGCAAGACTTACCATATGCTGAATCGCAAACCCCTCGCCCCAGGTTGAGACGTCTCAGTCTATGACAAACAGGTTTGATAGATTCTATTGTTCTACGCTGACAATGATTTATCTTGTCAACTTCTGAATAATAAACGACACACGGAGGACAAAAATAGGCAATCACTAGATATGTTGTCGTTGATTCCATGTTTTATGGTTAAACGCGGGTTAACACAGGGGGCAGTCTTCTTTTTAAATTGTCATTTCACGTTTCGAAGAATATTATCAATCTATAAGAATACTTTTTCTATGACAAAGCCTGCACAATAAAGCAGACATAATCACGCCAATCGGTATCGGAAAGTGTCCGTTCATGTAAACGTTATTTGGTTAATGCAAACATTAAAAATAGCTTTCATATCAGACAATTGATACTCATGCTATTGCCCCTCGACACAACAATGTACACAGAGCAGCGCTCTTTGCCGACACCAATGTTTGCACACGCTTATGTCAATAGAAACAGTAGATGTCACCTTGTATAATACTCAACTGTTGAGTTTTATTTAGCAAGTAATATACGTTAATACTACCAAATCAGTTTGTCAGATATAATCCAATCCATATAACTCAAAAAAAAAAAAAGATATTGATAAATTCGTTAAAATTGTTTACGTTCAAAAATGCCAATCGTGCCGTTCAAATTACTTAATTTAACTAAAAAAATATCCCGTGATATATCAATATTTCCAAATCAGATTGCTGTTAGCTGATGACAAAGGTCGACTCTCGGCTTCCACCATCGGTCTCAGCAGGCTGTCAGGCAGTGGATAAGGCTGGAGCAGAATGACACTAGCGGCCAGCATTGAGGACGTGTTATACAGTGTACGGCCACAGTCAGGCACTCACACACTAGAACTGCTACTACATCATCTCCTCGGCCAGTTTGTATGTTAATCTCAACTATATGATTGCTGTACATTATGAAGATGTGAATTAACTGAATGGTGAAGGCTGGTGTGAGATGATAGAAGCCTTGAGATGGACATTTCGTTATGACAGCAGACGACATTTCGTACTAAGATGTTTCGCGTGAGATTCTGTAGCACGTGATGAGAGTTATCCGAGGTGTACATGACAACATCTACCAGGTTAGTTTATATATCATTATATCTTTGAATAGTATGTATGGACAAGTGTGTTCAGATACTGTAGGCGCTAATTGATTGGATCGATTTTATCCTGCCTTCTAACTTTTAATCGAATATCCAGTAATTTGTGTCGGAAAGCAAAGGTCTTTTTTTAGAATGATATTTATATATCTGTAGATTATATCTATATATCCTTCGGCTTATATCTTTATATTTTTAGATTATATCTTTATACTTTAGATATATCTTTATGTTTTTAGATTATATCTATATGTTTTTAGTCTAAAATCTTGTATTTTTAGATTATACAGTATCTATAAGTGTTAAGACTAAATATTTAGATTTTGTAGATTATGTCTTACATTTTCACTTTTACTCTTTCATTGAGATTTCTCATCCAGATTTTGATTAGTTCTAATATGTTTTGAATGTAAAAAAAAATATAATATGAATACCGTTTTTAAATCAATTATTTAACTTTAAAGGTTTCGAACATTACTTTAACTCTTACGCATACCTATAATGTCCGTACTTTATTCTGTTTTCTTTTGAAATATGCTTTTGGTTAAAAAAAAACATGTGATCTAGTTTGACAATGATATTCTGGCGATGTTCCGATGGTTAGAGATGATCTCGCTGGGTTTTCAGGGTTTCTCGTGCGAACAATTTCGCGTCGCGAATACGCGGAGAAAAATTCGAGAAGCCACCGCAGGTACTCACGTGTGAGCAATGAGAAAATTGTTCAATTGATAAACCCTAAAAGCATTGTGTGACCAACCGTTTATCAGCTATATACTGCTACCTTATGCATTTCCCAATTCATAAAAGGTGAAATAATTAACGTATCTACCAAATGACTTCTAGGCTAGTTGAATAAGTTAACTGGTACTTAAAACTCTTACTCAAACGCCTTGGTTATCAGAGAAATCCTAGAGATGAGACGACGCCCTGGGATGACGTAGAAACCCTAGTGTTGACATGACACATGGGTTGACAGAGACAATCTTGAAATGACACTACGCATGGGTTGACAGGGATATTCTAGAAATGCCACGACGCCTGGGTTGACAAAGATATTCTAGAGATGACACTTCATCTGGTTTGACAAGAGATATACTAGAAATTACACGACCCCTGGGTTGACAAAGATATTCTAGAGATTACACTACGCCTGGGTTGACAAGGATATTCAAGAAATGACACTACGTCTGGGTTGACAGAGATATTCTAGAGATGTAACGACGTCTGAGTTGATAAAGATATTCTAGAGATGACACTACGTCTGGGTTGACAGAGATATTCTAGAGATGTAACGACGTCTGGGTTGACAAAGATATTCTAGAGATGACACTACGTCTGGGTTGACAGAGATATTCTAGAAATGCCTCGACGCCTGGGTTGATAAAGATATTCTAGAGATGTAACGACGTCTGGGTTGACAAAGATATTCTAGAGATGACACTACGCCTGGGTTGATAAAGATATTCTAGAGATGTAACGACGTCTGAGTTGACAAAGATATTCTAGAAATGACACTACGTCTGGGTTGACAAAGAACTTCTAGAGATGTAACGACGTCTGTGTTGACAAGGATATTTTAGAGGTGACACTACGTCTGGGCCGACATAGATATTCTAGAGATGACACGCCCCCTGGGTTGATAAAGATATTCTAGAGATGTAACGACGTCTGTGTTGACAAAAATATTCTAGAGGTGACACTACGTCTGGGCCGACATAGATATTCTAGAGATGACACGCCCCCTGGTTTGACAGAGATATACTAGAGATGATTCCTCGCTTGGGGTTGACAGAGATCATCTGGATATGGCACGATGTCTTGGTTGACCGATATATTCTGGAGATGGCACGATGCCTTGGTTGACAGAGATCACCACGCTTGAGGTTGACTAAGATAATCTGGAGATGGCACGATGCCTTGGTTGACAGAGATATTCTGGAGATGACCCCTCGCTTGGGGTTGACAGAGATCATCTGGAGATGGCACGATGCTTTGGTTGACATAGATATTCTGGAGATGACCCCTCGCTTGGGGTTGACAGAGATCATCTGGAGATGGCACGATGCCTTGGTTGACAGCGATATTCTGGAGATGACCCCTCGCTTGGGGTTGACAGAGATCATCTGGATATGGCACGATGCCTTGGTTGACAGAGATATTCTGGGGATGGCATAACGCTTGGGGTTGACAGAGATCATCTTGAGATGACACGATGTCTTGGTTGACAGAGATATTTTGAAGATGGCACGATGCCTTGGTTGACAGAGATATTCTGGGGATGGCATAACGCTCGGGATTGACAGTGATATTCTCGAGATGACACGATGCCTGGGTTGACAGAGATATTCTGGAGATACCACGACGCTCGGGTTTGACAGAGATATTCTGGAGATGGCACGCCCCTTGGTTTGACAGAGATACCCTAGAGATGACACGATGCCTGGGTTGACAGAGATATACTAGAGATGACACGCCCCTTGGTTTGACAGAGATATACTAGAGATAACACACCCCTTGGTTTGACAGAGATACCCTAGAGATGACACGATGCCTAGGTAAACGTTTATATTAAAGAAATGAGTACATGGTCATTATCAAATGTTATCATTCTTTTAATCTTTGTAGTTTCAACTAAAGGTTACGTTTGATTATTTCTCATTTCATTGAAAAAAAGATGAGGTGGCTTCCTTTCATCAAATCAGAAAAACCTTAAAATAAAAACGGTACTCTGCATTCAAATCTCATTACATCGATCAATGGGACCGTAGAAACGAAAGAGAAGTGCGAGGTATTATCCTTTGAACAATGAACACATCAGAGACACGTTTTATCACAAACACATTGTATTGTAAATATCGACCCATTCTCGTCATACGTCTATTCCGAGGAAGTTAGTTTATATATGTGGTGTATATCAGACAGTAATTTGTTCTGGTTTTGACAGCTGCCTGTTTTCTTAACGTAAACAAAGTGATAAGATTAATCAATCACAAATTTTGATTGCCGGTACCATGTAATTGTGCACGTTTATGTCTGCGTTGTTAGTTACGTCTGCACGTGAATTTGTCTTATCACCGACATACAAACGTGTGTTGCCAGTGGCATGCTCACGTGTATGAGTTTTTGTCAGTGACAATTGAACGTGAATATTTATTGTCCATGACATGAACACGTGTATAGATGTCAGTGACATTAACACGTGAATGGATGCCAGTGGCACGAGTACGTGTATGGATGCCAGTGACATGAACACGTGTATGGATGCTAGTGACATGAACACATGCAATTGATGATAATTAAATGCACATGTATATTTGTATTGTTAGTGGCATGAACACTTGTATGTGCTTTCAGTGACATTTACACCTGTATGTGTGTTGTCAGTGATATGGACATTGTATGCGTGTTATCAAGACATGAACACATGAATGTGATATCAGTGACATGAAAACGTGAATGAACGCATGTAAATGTGATATCAGGGACATGCACAATTGCATACGTGTTGCCAGTAACATGAACACGTGTATGGGATGTCAGTGACACGCACACGTGTGTGTGTGTTGCCAGTGACATTCACACGTGTATGTGTTGCCTGTGACATGAGCATCTGTATGCGTGCTAGCAAGACACGAATAGGAGTATTGTATTATTCGCGACCATCTAATGTGGGCAAGATGACTAAACATATCTAATCTAATTTTACGTACAGTTACAGTGTAAACAGGTATTTGTCCCGAAAGCCTCACTCATTGACACTTAAACCGTAGCTAGTCAAAAATTAATTAAATTAACCACATGTTAAACGCTGTGAGATAATTGTCCCGTTAAAGAGGATTAGATTCTACATGATTCCAGCGTTAATTTCCCAAGTGTGATATTAAGCAATGGTTTATTTCTGCCATAAAAATAAATCTGGTAACTTTGTCATCTTCGAAATTCAATTAAAAACCTGTTATCGAGACGCTTTGAAATCAGAATTGTAAATACATGCATATTGCCCCTCGTTGGGAGAATAACTATTTAGACAAAATAACTCGTTATAACAGCAAATTAGCACAGAACTCAACTTAAGTCACTAAAGTTAAATCAGGAGTCTGTTTCCAGTTTTTGATGCTTTCTTCGTAAAAAAAGTTAAACACATGAATAAGATCATAATTAGAAATCAATACTGGTTCGGAAATGTAGTGTAATTAATTCATAAATTAGATCTAATATGCTTGTCAACAGCAACATAAACTGTATGTTAACCAAGGTACATCAACACCAAAGTGTCAAACGGCCAGTCCAAGGATACTTGGGAGATGCGTCACTAGTTTAAACTGAATAAATGCCAACAACGTTAGTCGTCTTAAACGACGTGTGACGGGGTATAATAACAACTGTCAGTTTCACTAAGAATACATTGCGTACTCTCCCAGAATGCATTTCGTACTTTCCTAGAATGCATTGCGTACTCTCCCAGAATGCATTGCGTACTTTCCCAGAATGCATTGCGTACTCTCCCTGAATGCATTGCGTACTCTCCCAGAATGCATTGCGATCCCCTCAAACATGTCTGTAAGTCCCACATGGCAATTAAGATTATCGAAACATACGTGCACCAAATGATATAGTAAAACCATGAAAGTAATGTTTTCATTCTTAACATTTAAAAGTATTGTTTTGAATTTGTCAGGTTAGTATAGTTATGATGTTTTCATCAATTATTACATTGGATTATTTTAGCGGAACATTCGCTGATTATTATTTTATTATATTTCCCATGTTGTTTTTCACATGGTGGGGTAGTAACAAAATTTAAATTCACAACGACAGTAATGTTATTTCGATAGTTATGAAATTGACTGTTGTAGATACCATCGCAATTCACCAGGTTAGTATGGCTCGTCAATTCCTTCAAAAACTTTGAACAGACGAGTGAGTTGTTCTTAGCGCGAGTCGCCTGGCAATAATTTACACTGATTATTTAACAATTTTGCCGAAATGAAAAAATAGATACTTCTCTTGAAAATCATTTGAAGTTGTGATAGTTGACGCACAAGAAGCCACCATTTTGTTACGATATAACTAATTATGACCTGAAAGTCAATTGATAAAGATCGTAAGTCGTTTAAAAAAGTGAATGGAGCTTACGGAACTCGTGGATAGATTTAACAACCAAGAGTGTATGATCTAAAATTCACAATTTCTTTGTATGGCTATTTTTTCATTAAAAAATTAGATAAAGACATAAAACTCCCATTTTTCAGTGTTAAAGTTCGTAACTCTTACAGTAACAGGACTGCAGACAAGTATCCTAAAGGCGTTAAAACACTTATTCGAATTGCCTGTAATACAGTTGATAACTATAGTTCTACTCGTATAAGACTGAAAAGTACACTATCTATTCGGTTTGTCTGTAATACAGTTGATAACTATAGTTCTACTCGTATAACACTGAAAAGTACACTATCTATTCGAATTGTCTGTAATACTGGTGATAAGTATAGTTATACTCTTATAACACTGAAAAGTACACTAGCTATTCGAATTGCCTGTAATACTGTTGATAGTTATAGTTCTACTCTTATAACACTGAAAAGAATTCAGTTTAATATTGACATGTTTTTACACCATATATCACGAGAACATGTTGTATTTGTTTACGCTTTACCAATGTCACATGGAACACCTATATACAGGTGATATCAAAGTCTACTCTGACCCAAAGTTAGGTAGATCAAAATATAACCCATTGCAAAGGTGATGACAAGTCTTGCTTCGACATTATCTTTGCATAAAGATCGGAATTTCATTCACTTTTCTGACCGGAAGAGGATGGAAATAAATTGTTTTACTTTATACGGCTAGATGTCAAAAAGAAAAAAAGGAACCAAAGCGTTCATATGCTTACATAAAATGTATTGAACTGTTTATGATTGGAAATGGCTGCACTTTCTGCCTGTGCTTCATGATTTGTATGTACATTTACACACAGCGGACAATGTGTTGATAGAGCGTATAATTGTAAATTTGAGAAATAAAGTTGCATTAAAAAATAGCTACTTTATGACCCCTTAACAATTGGTAATTAAGATAAACATCTGTTTAACAAACTAGGAATAATGATTATTTTTCTGCCTCCAAAGTGGCATATGTTGTTCACAGCAGGTTGAGACAACGTTTATGTTGCTTATCTAGTACATTTATCTGTTTAACAAATTATGAGAAGTTTTCCATTCTGCAAGATTTGAGATTCACAATCGATACGCTATTTTCTGATTTAGTGAAATATGATGTGGCAAGTTTGTATTTAAAATGAAATCGATAGATTTTGCATTCAACATCTAAACATCTACTTAGGTAGCAGTGTACAGTAGCGTACAATGGCCATGGGTGATCTTGTTATACAATGAATAACCCCTGTAATATAACATGTATCATCATTTTAAAAACAAATCAGCACTAAAATTTGCATATACATGATGAAGTGGACTTTGTGGGCTTCATAATTTAAAAAAAGAAAAATCGAATTTGGTTTGATACTTCAGTTTTGGGAATTTACAAATCTGTTTCTACACAACAAAAGCTAGCTTTTCATGTAGTCTATTTTTGTACTCAGCACATGTGTAAATATTGTGAAAAATCCACCGGAATGACCTATGCTTAAGCGTAAGTATTTCTGTTACCGAGTAGGCGGTATTTAATATCAGACGGGTTTTTAAGAAAAAAGTTACTACTTGCGGGGGTCAAATTTTGGGTTAAAAACATGTTTTTTTTGTGCATATTTTGGTTTTTTTTGATGTGGTAACCATGATTTTCACAAGTTCAAAATCTGGGGGAAACAGTTTTTGAAAAACAAATCAGTCTTCTAAACAAAATGAAATCAAAATGTAGTTTATAAATACGTATATATATGTTGGTGTGTTGTGCAGGTTTAATTCACTATCCATGTTTATCTGAGACGGGCCTTTTATTTTAAGGGTCAAGCCATTTCACGAATAACGGACTACTTTACATCGAGTTGACAATTTTCTCCTTTTTTCGGAAATCGATATTGCCAGATTGTACATTTCCCGGGTAGCCTCTGGTGGCCTTTCAAACAAACAAAACAAAGAAGCATTTATCTTCGTGTTCACTGAAATGTCGAAACACAGTGAGGTTCTTATTGTATTTCGAATGCACATTTATTGTTTAAGTAAAAGCATATACATGTCATTGCAAAAAGGAAAAGTAGGTTAATATATGATTCATTGCAAACGGAAAAATAGATCAATATATATTTCATTGCAAAAAGAAGCGTATGTCATTGTTATTATAGACCTTTAATAATGACATGAAGGTTTTTATCAGAGAAATCCAGGAAAATTAGTTTGAAGTTTTACGACACGCTCTTGTTGCAAGAAATTGCAAAACGATATTAGAAAAATAATATGTGGCCTGTCTTTTCTATGGATGATTAGTTCAGCTGAGAGAAACACGAGGAGGTACTTTATTAATGAATTTAGCGCTGGTATTTTATGTACACAAGTTTCATTTTTGAAAATACTTTACGACATTTCAAAGCTGTTTTTATTCTGTTGTTAATAAGTGTTATTTTTGCAAAGCTGAAATTGATTGATATGATCTATCGCAATTTAGATTGCGTTCGCACTTGATAATCGTAGCATTAGGTAGGTCTTTGTCCTGTTAACCTTTACTACAGTTATCCAGTTGTAATACATGCCAACATATAACATCGAAACGAAAACATCTTATTTATATAGAAAGAAATATACTGTTTAACCTTAAGAGTTTTATATGTGTTTGATAGCAGTTCAATTTGTTCTGTTAACATTTTTGTATTTATAGTAGTCTGGTATGTATTATGGACATTTTTGTATTTAAAATAATCTACTGTTTATTGTGTTTTGATGTTTTTTGAGTAATTGAAGTAGTTTTAATGTTGAAAACCAGCGCACTAATTATTGTAATATTTGATATAGAGGAAACCGACCCGTTGTTTCTCCTAAAACTCACCTATTTCCAATACTCTGACATTTTCCCTTAAAGAATTGATCCATCAGATATAAATTACTTGTTATGTTTGGTATACTGTTACCGTATATAGTCGATAATTTCTTACATAAAAAGGTCATAATTCGTTTTGTTCCGGTTCAACAGATAATTAAGGACCACTTTGTCTTCACAGGGCTCACGTGATACAATTAAACAATTATATTTCATTACAGCGTTCTCTGTACCAGCACCTTCATGTCATGTACGGTCGGTTAAGGAAGCCTCTAGACGCAGCGGAAGTACGGTGGGAGAATACCCAAAGGGATATATCATTATTTGTGATTTATTATTGTAAACTTATCGGAGGGAAAATCAATATGCTTCTATTTTGATTTACAAACATCACGAAACTGACGACATCAGTAATTACATCGACCATTGTCTCGGGGCTGTCATGATAAACTCTTTAAATTGTATATGTCCGTCTCGCTCACTTATACATACTGGCTGCTAAATCTATTTACCGTAATCTCACAAAATAATCAGCTGTTGATGGAATAGTCAAACTGCTACATCAAACGTGTAGAAAGTGTGCATGTTTATATTCTAATGTGAAATGTGTTTGGTCTGTGATTTTGTATCTCAAAGTATAATTTTTTCTTTATGTACCGGTAGTAGTCATGAAATGCGTCATGCGATTCCAGAATCTATATTGTTCAAAACCATAATTCGAACTAAAAATCAATAAAACTAGGGCAACGTATAAGCAAAGAAATATTTACATAGAGACTATTGAAAAAGTACAATTCGCTGTCACTGTTCTAGCTCTAAAGCATTGCTTGGATTTGGTCCCGACTTGCATGGCGGGAATCGTCGACAAGACGGAGGACACTTGCCCTTCCGGAAAACCTGCAGGGCCCGTTTTCATGAAACCGTTCTCATGCTCAAGCAAGGATTCTGTGCTCAAACCAGCTTTCTTGTTACGCACTTAAATCATGTAAACAATTCAAAAAGTAAAATGTAAACATTGAAAACAGCATTCGGCTTTATGGCTCTTCAATGTTTTTCTTTATCATTGAAATAATAGATTTTTTAATTAATTTTTAACCAAAACAAGTAATTAAGCTTCAGCACAAAGGCCATGCTTGAGCATGAGAACGGTTTCATGAATACGGGCCCTGGTCTTGTATTCCTGGTCTTTAATTTAACTTTATGCTAATCTTTCCTTTACTCATATTTTCTTTCCAGTATTTATCGATTTTGATTTGGTATTTTTTTGATACTTTGAACTAATTGTAGAGTACCAAATTAAATGTGTAATCTAAACTCCATGGGAGAGGATACTGATGTGTAATCTAAACTCCATGGGAGAGGATACTGATGTGTAATCTAAACTCCATGGGAGAGGATACTGATGTGTAATCTAAACTCCATGGGAGAGGATACTGATGTGTAATCTAAACTCCATGGGAGAGGATACTGATGTGTAATCTAAACTCCATGGGAGAGGATACTGATGTGTAATCTAAACTCCATGGGAGAGGATACTGATGTGTAATCTAAACTCCATGGGAGAGGATACTGATGTGTAATCTAAACTCCATGGGAGAGGATACTGATGTGTAATCTAAACTCCATGGGAGAGGATACTGATGTGTAATCTAAACTCCATGGGAGAGGATACTGATGTGTAATCTAAACTCCATGGGAGAGGATACTGATGTGTAATCTAAACTCCATGGGAGAGGATACTGATGTGTAGCATGTTCTTCTCTGGAAAGGATAACGTTTCCCATTTTTTTGTAGCAAGGTAACTTTATTCCTTACGACTTACAATGCAGTGCATAAAATACAATTGCTTCAACGTTCAACAAGATACAAGATACAAGAAACTTTATTTAACGTCGCATACAGGTAAACAAGGAACGTTAGCTCTTGAGAGCTATAATCGCGACAAACATATGTAAAAATAACAATAACATATTATATTATAAGTAAAGGGAGATAATCACATATATTAATAAAAAAAAACACCAGTAATAAATCATCGCAGAAAAAGAAAGTATACATATCCCAGGTTTCTAAGTGATTGGGAGTCCCCTACCTGCAAAGGCCCCCGGGATATATATATATAAACAGTGTTAATATATGAAAAGCATTAAATGTGATCACAGATAAGTAGTCTTCAGAATAGGTAAATAAAAGACATAGTTAATAGTGAATGAATACTTGTATATCACACAAGAATTACTTAGGACTCAGGTTTAAAACACTATGAAGTAAAATATACATACAATGCTTATATAGCAACGAATAAAAATTGACAGAATATACACTATTATAGTGTGAATTAAAAATGATTCCGAAATCAATTAACAAAATTTATCAAGTTTTGTAAAAATTTATATTTTAGAATATTTGAAATTAAAGTACAAATAAGATGCTGCAAAAATATAGAATAGAATTAAAACATATAAGAAATGAAATAAAGACAATAAAAGTATCACACAATCCAAAATGTCAGGTGGCAGAGGTAACCAGGGCATAGTATGAAGTATCACTCTTTGCAGATATTGCAAAGGCAGATGGGGCCATCCAAGGAATGGACCAGCATCCTGAATACTTTGAAGTTTTTAACTTTTCGGAAGTCATTTGGAAGACTGTTCCGCACCCAAGCAGCTTCAAAAGCAAACGATGTATGTCCATACTTCACAGTGTTGACCCTGGGCAACTCTGCAATATTTTCTTTCCTGAAGTCATAATTAGACATCTTAATATTTACAAGATTATGAATATATTCAGGAGAAATTTTGTTTATAATTTTAAAAACCTCACAACCCGTTTTCTTCAGACGCCTTACATGAAGCCTGTCGCTGTTGGTATTACTGAGTAAGTGTCTGAAGGATGAGTTGTGATCATTATGTATAAACTTTAAAGCTCTTTCTTGTATCTTTTCTAGCTTTCTGACACTCTTCATGGAACGAGAGTGTCAGACTAAAGGACAGTAGTTAAAATTTGAAACAATAAAATAATTACAAATTACAAGTCTACCTTGTTTGGTTAAAAAATCTCCCAATTCGCTTTAAAATGGACAATTGCCTTGAGGCTTTCCTACAAATTTCAGAGATATGAGCTTCAAAGTTTAAAAATGAATCAAAGTTCACACCTAAAAGTTTGACAACACTGTCAGGAACAATATCTATTTCGCCAATACTAAAATACTGTATAGCATCTACCGAACGTTTCCCAATACAAATGACCTGGAATTTATCAGGGTTTCCTTTCATCTGTTTTAAATTAAACCAGTCTATTAAATTTTGACAGTCATTTTCACTATTATGTTTAAAGCATCTGGGTCTTTATTTGATTCACTGACAGTGTTGTCGTCTGCATAATTATATAATTTACAGGATGTCACATATAAAAACGTATTATTTACAAACCATTAAAAAGCAAGGGTCCTAAAATAGAACCCCCTTCAGCACTTCCAGCCAGTCACCGCATTTGGAGCCAATTTTTACCTGCTGCTTCCTGCTGCTTAGGTAGCTGAACACCAGGTTAACTGAGGCTTTGCTCAGGCCATAGGCCTCCAGCTTCCCGACCAACAAGTTATGAGGAAGACAGTCAAAAGCCTTGGATAGGTCCATCAGTATGGCAGCGACATACTCATGGTTGTCCAGGGCTCTATGCCAATCCTCAACAAGTCGCAACGGGGTGGATTGACACCCAAATCCTGGTCGAAAGGCAGCAAGGAAATGATGAAACACATTACTAAAAAGGCAGTCAGTTGATCACACATGGTTCTTTCAAACAATTTCGATATACAAGGTAAAATACTGACTGGTCGGTAGTTTTGTTTATCTAAAATATCTTTTTTCTTAAAATTAGGAACTACCTGTGCCTCCTTGAGTCTGCAAGGGAGCTCTGATCTATCAAAACAGTTGTTCATCATGTCGCGCAGAGGCACACTGATGTCAGTACAACAGGCTCTAAGGAGTTTTGAAGATATGCCATCGATACCAGTGGCCTTCTTCGCCTTCACCTAAGAGATAGCCTTTTCAACCACGAAAGGAGAGACATGATTAAAACAAAACTTTGACTGATCATTATTGTGTGCCCTTATCTCTTTTGAAATAGTTTCATCAGAAGAATCTTCTGTACCGATATCAGAAGCAGCATTTACATAAAAACTATTAAAAAAATTGCTGACCTCTGTTTGATCACTGATAATGGCCTCATTTTCCTTTTAAATTACATTATTGCATTGTGCAGAGCCCTTATTTGATAAAATAATATGTGCCAATCATTGTTAAAGAGAATCAAAATAATATCACTAAAACAGCTATGGAGAGAGAGAATGAACCGCTATCATTGTTACGATGCAAAACTCATACGTAACCGATTCATTTATAGAATGGTGACGTATCAATACAGAAGGGTTCATCACATTTTCAAATGTTCATTGTTGGTTTCAAGGACCGAACTCTCGTTTAAACTACAGTAAGACTTGATTTCAAAGTTTTACTTTCTACACAAACAATGTACTATTAAACGTGTCGCAGCGTTAAGACCGACTGGTCCATCTGTCAAGCTATGACTGAGTGACAAAGGGACCAGTCGGTCTTGAAATGTTGCGACACGTTTAATACGTACATTGTTTGTGAAGAAAGTAAAACTTTGATATCACATATTTCCAAACTGATTAATGTTATTGAAAATACAATATAACTTGTTTGTGTCGAACGTGTTTACCTCGAATACAGCGTGTGGCTCGAATGTTTCCCTCGATCACAGGGAGTATACATAACATATCCATATTATTTTACAGCTTGAAATGTAATCCAATTTTGTTTTCTCCAGGATCAAATTGGTTTAAAAGATGAACCCTTTTTTATTCCGTAATTCACATGTGCATTTCCGTTTTTGTATGTTAAATTTAGGAGAGAAAAACAGTCAATCAATTCTATGGGATGTAGACCCTAGGATAGGATTTGTTAAATTGAGCACTCGCTACATGTAAAACTTTTTGCTTCAAAAATGGAATTTATCTCTCTACATCACCCAGGACTGATGGATTCTACAAATCTAAGGATGTTGAAATGTTTCTCCATTAGAGTAATTTTGCTTAGTAATTATTGACAAACGACGAAGTTTTAAGTTCGTCTCCGTATCCTTTAGATAATTTCCCCCTATGATATTGTTTTTGACTATGCTATTCCTGTCAACCATAGGTTTTACATAACACGTTGTCATTTATCTCGATGGTGACGGAGCCCAGGCCTGTCGTCAGGAGCTTCCTGATTATATGTCGCCGTTTTTTCGTGTTTACCATAATTGCCTTTCTAATCATAGAGCCGCTTTCGCTATATAGTGAAAACCTGATAATCAATGCGATGACTGAATTCGTTTTAATAGGCTTGCACCGTTATCCGTCGTAAATATCTCTGAAGTCTGATGCAGATGCCTGTTTCGCTTAACATGATGAAATAATTACGTGGCTATTAAGGAAAACAATGAGTATAGAAAATTGACTAAGGATGTGTATAATGTCTTCACGCAATCCCAACGAGATAACAAGTGTGTTTAATATTTTGTTTTTGTCTTAGATATAGCGTGCGATACTGAAATATGGTGTTGAAACAAATATGTATTTAGTCAATTTTAAGAAAATTTACGATGCAGTTGTTATGGTCACTAACACTAAAAGAAATTCGCGTCAACTTTCCATGGAACTTTCCATGGAAAGTTGACGCGAATTTCTTTTAGTGTTAGTGACCATAACAACTGCATCGTAAATTTTCTTAAAATTGACTAAATACATATTTGTTTCAACACCATATTTCAGTATCGATCCAGAAACGAGTTTTAAAATCTGCTGAACCCCCAAACAATACTACATCCTGTATTCCAATCCCCTAGGTTCTAAATTCGGGGGAGATAAGCTGTAGTAAAATCCAGTTGAGAAATTCTTCATAAAAAGTTAGGGGCTGGTAACCAGTCTAGTAGGAAATATGCTGGAAGTAGTTAAATATATATACCAATCCCCAAACTAAAAAGTTTTCTGGGTCTGGTAACAATATTTTCAAAGAACCTGAACTCAGAAATATGTTGCTCCTGACATATACCGCTCCAGCTTTGACAGGCGACATCAGGAATTGAAAAAAATGAACTATAGAAAACCTTAACCCTCGCAGAACTTCTTTTATCTCTGTTTCACCTCATCTCTGTACTGTTTGAGTGGGTAGCCTTAGTATCGTATTGTTTGATTTTGTATCACCCCGGTACTTGTTGCTTCCATGCAGTAACCATCTCTAGTGCCTATAACATACATTCTTACATGTACATATACATCGTGTTTGTTTTCAGATATACTCCCGATAAAAAATCGTTTCGATCATAATGTAAATACATTGATATTAAAAATACCCAAACCTTCCCCCTCAAAAAAAATAAAATAAAAAATACGATAAGAAATACGAGAAAGCTTCATCACAAAGTCGCGTCTCCTTAACTCAAAGAGCATTGTCTTTGTTGATATGGTCATGCTATGGGTCGACTAGCACTAGATTTAAAAGTAAGCACTTGGCACATGTACAGCTCCTGCATTTGACGAATCACACATAATCATACTATAACAAAGGTGTCAACCAAATCTCCGCAAAATGTCTGCTCCCTCTTATTTACTTCAACAAAAAATCTCTGATCGAGTCCAGAGCTCAATTTTCCTCTGAAAATTCTGTTCTGGAAAATATAGATGCCAGTTGACAGACACCTTGAGGAACATCTTGATGGTAAATTTCGTCCAACACAGCCTACAAGATGCTTTTAATGCATGTCTCAGTAGAAACTGCTTTTTTAAGAGTACATTCCCGTGGCATTGGGCAACAATTATACGGCAGTTCTAATGCTACCGGATACATCAACCTCAGTTTAATGTCATTGTAAGTGACACAATGTTTAAGAGCCTGAAATAAAAATATGGTATATCTTCTGACGCATTTTCCTGTATCCTGACATATTTCACAGATATAAAGAGTGGCAGTGGGTAGTGTTTTCCTTAAAAACAACTCGATTTAGGTGTTTCGCAAGGATCGGTGTCGGGGTCAAGGAAAATCATAATACAAACCTTATCATCGTTTTGTTGATGGTACATAAGAGTGAATGTTCATCGGATTTCAGAACAATGAGGAGATATTCTCATTCCGACAAAACGTGTTCTTATTGTCACCAGTATATTGATGCAATGTCTTGAAATCGAACCGTGAAAAACCTCATCGTAATAAGAACATGCCTTCATTATGGTTTGAGTTGGTTCCAATCATATCAAGGCTATGATACAATGAGAAATTTTTAGGTCTTCTGGGGGTCTTTATCTAAGTTAAAATAACTAAAACAAAATAAAAACGAACAAATGACGTTAGTAAGTAAATTATTCAAGAGAAGGAATGTTGGCTGCATTAGTTATTTCCATACCAGAGATGCCTGGAAGACACTTGCCAATGCACTGGTGACATCTAGACATGACAGTAGAGATACACTCACTGTAAGGTATCTCTGGAACTTTAATGAAGCATCATCAGAAAATGCTAGATACAGCTTCCCGTCTCCCTCCGGATATGTAGTTCTTTTAGCTAATTTCAGCACGTTTTTGACGTCCGATCTCTTTAAAGCCGCTTTGAATCTTTTTAATCCTAGAGGAATTATTAAGGGTTCATAGCGTCCGGTTTTACTGTACTTTAATTTGAAGACCTTTGGTGGTTTTTTATTTTATTTCACCAAATGTCAAGGTTAAGATTCATCTTATGCAAAGCTCTTTATATGGATTCTCCTTTTTTGTTTTTATAAGATAAGGGAATCGTATATGCCCTTGTCTATTTGGACGCTTTGCTTTCACAATCAATTTTGTTATCACTCTAAGGTTCCCCGTAAAAAATTTAAACTTTTAAAATGAAATTTTATTACTGGCATAACTTCTTTAATAAGGCATTTTTAAAAGAAACCTATATCTTGCAGATTTTTTCAGAATAATAACAAAGATAAATAAATATTCTTTATCAACGATATTTTGGGACAAAAAAAATTCTTTTCAGACACTGGGATTCGAACACTTGATTTTCGATCGTATAACTGTAGTTCTTCCATTGCGTCGAGCAATATATTAAACCGGAAGTCATAAACTTTGGACGGAAATCACGTAATAATATACCCTGAGATATGTTAGATTCTTTAAAACATATGATAGTTGGCTGTTTTTTGGGTTTTTTTTTGTTTATTTCACGGACATAATTGAAAAATAAAAATAAAAGTTTCTGAAAGTGAATATGGGAAAGACCCGGAACCAAACCTTTGTTTTCATACATTTGACAGTATCGCCTATTTCGACGGTTCATCTCAGGATTTTACAATGTCATTCCTATGTCATGTAGTTATTCTTCAGTTCATTAAGTTAAAATGAATTTACTGTCTCTAAATCACATTCCTATTTCTTTAACTGCTAACTTTAAGGAAACACTTTTTCCAATTTAGTTCAAAGATTCATACTGTTTTGTCAGGGACTTCAAAGACCTCGCTTTTGTTTTATGTGATATAATACGTTTCAGTAATTACACATGGAGAAAACATTCCAAATACTGATATAAGAACGATATAAAACAGTGCAAGTTTATAGCATGGTTTAAGTGTTGTTGTTTTTTTGGAAAAGTCTGTTATCGTCACTGTTGCTGTTATCGTCGTCGTTAGGGTACTATTATTCGGTATCAGAGGACTTACGTCATTATCCCATCAACATCTAGGTTCTATAACGGATCGCTCTTCTGTAGGTAATGTTACATTACAGAAACCTATTTACCATAAGTAGCACTGTGTTCTATACCTTACTCCAGCACACCGAACACGTCAGGCAGGTATACTGACTTATTAGCGTGATCAGTGTACGTTACACTTAATCGATCCAGGCTCAGTCACCTGTAGAAAGATCTGTTTGTGCTAATCAATCTAGTCTATAGCTTATACCCCGCCGTCCTTTCACATGTTTTAAATTCAAATATGGCTTTTATTAAAGAATCGCGTTCCTACCTAGCTAATGCATTTTCTGATCAATAATACTTATTATAACCATACCTTTTTATCAGTTATTCTCCTACGGCTTCTTGGGTTAAGGATTAAATTTACAACAAATAGCTATAAATCAACCCTATTTGATCTCGCGTTAGAGTTTCAACATCAAACACAAACACAAAATAGACCGATGGATAGAATCGCCTTCTAAACAGCTACAAAGGTCAGCTCTATTTTGTTTCTATAGGGACTGTATAGGGACTATAAGGGACTATAAGGGACTATATAGGGACTATAAGGGACTATATAGGGACTATAAGGGACTATAAGGGACTATATATGGACTATAAGGGACTATATAGGGACTATAAGGGACCGCTGAATCCTAATAAACTGAAACAACGATAATCTTCTAGTGCTCTTAAGTTTCCTTTTGACATGTGNCCCCCCCTACCCAACCCAACCCAACCCAACCCAAAGTGATATGCTTACTAAGCAAATGTCTATTTATACAGCGAATCTCACACTTTGTCACCTCTCAATGAGGAAAAGGAAGGTTCAGTTTTCTGATAAGAGTCCTTATTTGATAACCAAATAATCTGCGCAGAGATATATACTGAGATAATACACTATCCGCCTCTGTAGAGTGTGATACAGACAAAGAACTGTTACCTATCTAACATACTAAACTGTGTACGTACTGACAGTTATAGGTAAATAACACACTCGTATGTAAGGTTGGTTAAGTATTAATTGTCAGCAGGGTATTAAGATACCAAACTTCTCCAGTACAAGACGCATTTGAACACCACCTTTAAACTACTTAAATATAACGACTTTACTATCATAAGATAAGTTAATCCACAGATACCAAACAACTTTATGCTGCTTATCAAGTATCATTCTCTATATATAATAAATAAATAAATACTTCATATGTTCAGTGAAAAAAATATTTCCACAAATGTTAATCTCATAAACCCACATATACCGTTTTACAGTATTAATTTTCACTAAGACGCGATGTTATTTCTTTTATTATGTATAATTAACAGCAGATCATATATGTCCGTTTTTCTGCAGTTCCCTGCATTAGAAATTATTTTCCTGGGCGTTTTCCAGCCGTTACACCCTATCCCCGTTATATAACAAGAAGAAAATCCAAAAGAGAATTCCAAAGTGCCATAACAATCATATTGCGAATCAATCAAAATAGGGCAAATATGAACAAAGGACAAATTTACATGCAAACCTTTAAAAATGTGCAAGGAGAAGAAGACCAGGTGTTCAGAGGGGTAAGCGTCGACCATACCCGACATGTAAATAAAGATCAAATCTAGGAAGTGTAACGTCCTTAAATCTGGAACTCGGGTAGATATCAAGTGACAACAAAACGACCAGAACACTTAAGAGCATAATCTAGAGCATCGACCTTCGTATCAAACGAAGCAAAAACATGTTTTCCTCTTGAGATCATGATGGCGTCCATACTCTTCACCAACTTGCATTTTATGAAACCCTGTATTGTAAGTTTGTCCGTCAACATCTATCATAACATAAGGAGCAACTTCTTAAATGTTGAATCAAATGCGAAATATACACACCTTAGGTAAAGGAATTAGGGATGTTACTATCAAAAAGGGGAAGTTTACGATCGGAAAGTCAGAATCGCTCTGCTTATGTAACACCTTAGAAGTTAGCCGTCCCTGGTGGTCATGCTGACAGTAGACTATGTGGTATATTATTTTCTTTTAATCTTGACGCTGTTGTATATTTTGGCCTTGTTAGTTGACTCTGTTGTTAATATCGTCCTTGAATTTTGACGCTGTTGCGTATTGTGACCTTTTATATAGACACTGTGATCGGTTTTGTTCTTGTGTGTTCACGCTGTGATATATATATATATATATATATATTCTAGTATGTTCGCAATGCAGTACTTCAGTTTCATCACTTTTTTTTTCATTTGTAGAGTGAGTGACGTCTGAATGTGTTTTCCTATGCTGTAACGTGCGTCATTCCTTGATTGAAATGGCATGTTGATGACGTAATTCCATTTGTCTTGTGTTTCCTCGGTTACCGTAGTTAACTCCTCCCGTATCGACTTTGAGTTTCAGTTTTACCTCCGTGTGAGATCTAACGCTTGTGGCATACTTATTATATAGCTTACTACCCGTCGGCCCTAGCACAGTATAAAACACTGCCGCCGTGAAAGCCTACACAGCTTATAAACCAGACTACCTTTAAGCCCCTTTGGATGGCGACACGATCAACATACATCACAGATGGAAACCGGCAGAATATTTTGAAAGAAAAATAATCTGTAAAATAAAATAAAGCAAATTGAAGCTACATCAAAGGATATAGAAAGACAGTTTGTTCTTAGAGACACCTTCAATGTTTGGCGTGTACCTGTACATTGTACGGGTAAGTTTACATTATAAGTATAAGTTTAACCCTTAGACTGCCACAGGGCCGATTTAGGCCGATTTTTAGGTTGACTAACGCAGGGCCGATCTGGGCCGATCGGCTTTTAACGAATTTTGACGTCACGCTCGGCATGATATGGAAACTATTTGTTCTGTAAGGCGATTTATGTTCAAATTTCATTCATTGTAAAAAATGATATCGGCATCGCAGACGCACATATCGTATACCATGGAAAGCTGAGAACCCGATCTTGAAGCTCGTTTTTAAAAGAGATGACATGCTTTCTCCGTTTTTTGAAATACCCATCCATAGAATAAAGGAAAAAGAACAAAATCACGACATCAAAGTATATATTGCGTGGCCGTTTATTGCATTTCACGCAGTTGAATATTCTAATTTGATCTCCACCTTACTTCCTGTTTCGGTGTCAAGTGATAGAGTATGGATATTTTTGATTTATTTATCTATTCTCTTGGACTTTATGAGAATATTCGGAGCAACGGTGTCAGCATATTAGAAACCATTCACGGACTTTCGTGCTTTCAGAGATGAAATTGAACTTTCAATTCCTCGGAGATATGACGTTGGATACGGCCAGTGGACATATGGCACGGACAAGGTGTCTAATCCCTTATATTTACATTTGCATGGCATTGTCACTATATAGCCTCTTTGAAAGCTGTGTCGTTGATGGGACTTTAAGTACCATGCATCACGAGACACAATTCTAAAGGGTATTAATACAACACTGACCGGAACTACACTATCCAATATAAATATAAACATGACGGCTGCTGAAATATCGCTGGGCATTGTGAGATTTGACAATGCCATTGTAAATTTATATGCAAAATTAAAAATAAAATTTGAAAAACTCACTTTTATTACAACGAAAACAAGACCAAAGCCTGCCATATCGTACAAAATGCACATCGGTTGAAATCACCAATGCCGGCAATGGAAACAATTTTAACGTTCATGCAATTTAGCAGAAATATCGTCTGTTACACTGCACCGATCAACAGGGGTTCGTTACAAATGTCTGAAATACACATATTATATAGACTTACTGACACGTATGTTACAGACCTACTGATATGAGTCACAGCACACATAAACATTTCAGACATTTGTAACGAACCTGTGCGTCATCGAAAGATCACTCACTTCAAACGCTATCAGTTTCACGCGTCTCGCATCCACCATTCCTCAGTTTCTGACGACATGTCAAATAACGAGGATTTTATAGAATCTACCGACTGTTGTCAGATTCCCATACAATCTACAAATACATTCACGCCTGGATTCTTCACAAAATGAGCAAAGAGAAAAGTTCGAATATACGTCCAAAAATAACTCCCTCGTGGAGGGCAAGGTCGGATTTACGGTGTTCACTGTATTTGTCCATGCACCAAATTTGTTCCGGTGGAAAATCGAAACAATTTAAAATCTAACTTTCAGCTCAGAGTTCTATTGATAAACTTAAATCACCCTATATACATATCATATGCAATTGTATTGATACTGAATTGTGGAATAAAATTGAAGTGTTTGTTAAAATTTCAAAGTACTACTTTGTTTGCCAATCAGCACGCGACAATACGCTGTTCAAACTATTGAACGAAATTGTGTGGACTGTCGATAAGGCGGCCATTTGTAATTTTAAATATCAATTATAAGTTAAAAAAGAACATAAGAGGCAGAGAAAACGTAAATATAAGTATTGAACTGTTTTTGTATGGTATTTATTATCTATTTGAATGACACAGCTTTGCAAGCAAACAACATAATGCGCACTAAGTTCAATGCTTAAATATACATTATCTGGTATCATTTGTTAAACTAACTAAACTTCTATTTTTTCCAATTTTAAAGGAGCTGTGGTTCTCTAAGTCGCTTCAAACAGTTACTAATAACATGTAACGACCTAGTTTGACGAAGATATACGTGCCTCGGCGAGCAAGAATCAGTGAGAATAGGTTATTGTATTATGAACTTGAAGACGTCAATAAAAAACACTGAAATAGTAAATATAATGTCGACTGAAATATTTGGTACTTTGTTTTGTTTGTCTTAGTTATGTTAACTTAATCAAACAATTGATAACTTACAAGAAGAATGTCTCACCTGTTGGTTGTCTCACAAATTCCTCATTAGACGTAAGTAAATATTATTGAAAAAAAAAATGGTTCAGCATCATGTTGGGACATTTGGACGCTACACAGCTAACACTAGCCAAATTTCAGTTTGTCTAAGGTTTTGCTGGCTATGATTTGCTATGAATGGCGTTACACATTTTTATTTTATTTACGTCATATCGGTATCTATTACGTAAACAAAATTTGCCGCCCTAACCATCACCCTATCCCAACAAATTAATTAGGCTTTATATTAGAATAATTAGCGATACCGAAAGTATCTGACAGTGATTAAAAGACGAATACATGTACAAAATAGAGAAATGACTCACCGGTTTTATGTGCATGTTCAACTGAACATTATTGCAACTCTTTTGAAAAAATGTCTTCGAAATCAAAGACTTCCGCCCTCGATTTTGTACTGAGCGTGTAACCCTTGGATTTCGAAATTGCAGGAAATAGAGAGCATCATATATGATTGTGTACAACAAATCGTATACACATTCTAATTCGTTGTCAGACACTAAAGGTAAAAATTTCCACATCTGCAAGTTTCTACAATATACCTTAATATCGGCCGGTATAGCAACATGCGCACTAACTGCTGAATTACATGTAATTATATAAAGTAATAGATAATTATTCAGGTTTTCCATAGAGGTATAACATGTGGTTCTAGGTGATCGTAATAGTTTTATATGATCGTTTGAATATGAAGTTATTCAATGTATTTTTCCATGACGTTTCCGTAGTAAACGTAGTTGGATCTACGCATACATTTTTGACGTCAACAACGACGTCATCATAGGACATTTAAAAACCACGCTGAAAACTTGACCTGACAGAAAATCAGAGTTTTCACTGTGGCAGCGAAACTTGTAGAATACTAAAACTGTATCAGAATAGTGCTATGTATCTCACCGAGTCCACATTTGGTCGACTAGGAGGCATGTTTTCTGATCGAGTCTGTATTTGGTACCTCGGCATTGATGTGGTTGGTCCATCAGTATGAATGTGTTTGGAACTTTTTTCAGATATCACTGATTTTCAATTGATGATGTTAATCCTTAATACATGTAATATAAAGGAGTCATAATGTTATTTCAATAAGAAACCCTGTCACAGCATTGGGGTTCTAGTGTCTGTCCGAGACTACAACAGCAGTCTGATAACCAAATTTTAGCCCGATAACTCAAAATAATCCCACAACCCCAATATCAGTCCGAGACACAAATATCAGCCTGATGCCCCATTACCATCCCGATACCTTTATAATCTTCCGAGACTCGAACATCAGCTCAATTTCCCGACTTCTTTTATCGGCGTATCCGGCTGATCACATTCCGCTTACGTCAAAGAATTTCTGAGAGAATTATAAAAGATCTTGACACACGATGGAGGTGGTGATAAAGGGAGAGCATGAGAGAATTGATACAACTTTACAAACTACACTGCTTACACATTTAGATCACCCATTTCCCTTTAACCTATACGTTTCTTATCTACTAAATTGGCAGGTAAAAGGTATAATTTTGGGAGAAAAGTAGGATCAACAAAACAATATCTGACGATGTCAATTATATAACATCTCATGTAACACATCAATATCAATCGGGCTCGTCAGTGACAGAAAAAAACTAATTTATATCGGTAACGCAAATATTTGGGGAGTAATCAACAACTACTTTTGATATATGATTGTGTTCGTATTTCTTAGAATCGTCGTAATTTGTTAGTAATTTTACGAAGGTTATTCATCTCGTAGAATATTGCATTTCAATACTGTTAAGAGGATATATATTGGATTTGGTTACTGAGGTACATGTAATAAGTACTGTAGTACTTAGTATATGTAAGTGTTATTATTATATCTCTACTGAGTTTTCCCTATATAAAAACAATACGATAAAATCTGCTTTTTCCCTTAAATCACTTAAATATCTCCATCTGAGAGCTACTCCCTCCACAAATTAGGACTACTCTCTGCCAGAAAGAGGACTACTCCCTCATGAATATTTGTAGGTGGAGCTTATAAGATTTCAACCAATGAAAACATTAAATGTGCTATTTTCCTCATACCCATTCTATAACTGTATATTATTGTATACAAGTGTTTTTTATAGACTGAATCTCATAGTCACCATTCTTTTCCTACCATATCTAGATCATGAGATCTAGTCCTAGCCACTTTTTTTAAAAGAGCTTGCATGACCCTACTCGTCGACGCTTCCGGCATTCCGTTCTGTTGAATAAGTTTGAAGTGAATTCACTGCAGTCTTTATAACTCTTTTGTATTTAAGCTACGTTTAGCGTCCAAAATCTGCTGTAACTCCTCTTTACTACAACAAAACGGCCTTCATCGGTGGCCATTTTCACTGTTGTCATTTGGTTCTGAAAATGTGACGTCACGAGCGTCACGGAGAAGGCCCCGCCTACCAATGTTTTCATTAGTTGAAATTTTATAAGCTCCGCCTACCAATGTTTTCATTGGTTGACATCTTATAAGCTCCACCTACAAATATTCATGAGGGGGTAGTCCTCTTTCTGGTAGGGAGTAGTCCTTTTTTTGCAGGGAGTAGTCCTAATTTGTAGCTCTCAGATGGAGATATTTAAGTGATTTAAGGGAAATAGCAGATTTTATCTTACTTATTGTTTTTATATTGGGAAAACTCAATAGAGGTATAATAATATACAGTTATAGAATGGGTATGAGGGAAATAGCACATGTATGGTCCCCCGAGGTGAAAAACTATTTCCCGAATATTTTTCACCAAGGTTGACCATAAATTTGCTATTTGCTATTTCCCGAATTACCCATTCTATAACTCTTTTATTATAACGAAACAAATTATCAAAATCAGTGATGATATCGATATTGTTATACAATATATATATCTCACTGAGGTAATCAGTACTGTAGTCCTGTAGTACTTATTATATGTTAGAGATGATGTCGATATTGTTATACAATATATATATCTCACTGAGGTAATAAGTACTGTAGTACTTAGTATATGTTAGTGATGATATACATATTGTTATACAATATATATCTCACTGAGGTAATAAGTACTGTAGTACTGTAGTACTTATTATATGTTAGTGATGATATCCATATTGTTATACAATATATATATCTCACTGAGGTAATCAGTACTGTAGTACTGTAGTACTTATTATATGTTAGTGATGATGTCGATATTGTTATACAATAAATAACTCACTGAGGTAATCAGTACTGTAGTACTGTAGTACTTATTATATTTTAGTGATGATATCGATATTGTTATACAATATATATCTCACTGAGGTAATAAGTACTGTAGTACTTAGTATATGTTAGTGATGATATTAATATTGCTATGCTAATTATGTTATCAATATTCTAAATAATTGCTTTTATGATGGAATCAATAGGGCTGTCATATAATGATTCATGATAATAGCCAATCTCAGAGTACACTGTGCTTTTCATATAATCAATCTATCTTTTATTTATTTATTTATTTATTAATGTTGTAATGACATACATGGATAAGGTATGCATGTCTCAAGTAAATGCCTAGAGAAACAATTTTCACGGAGACTTGAACAGAAGATCATACTTCAAACATGATCAATCAGGTAGATTTGCGTACGTAATACAGTGACCTACCTGTACTAATAGCATGTGTGGTTTGTGTATTGCCATGTTTAATATCGCTTTGCCACCTCCCGGTCTCCAAGTGACGTAATATAACTAATTGTATTACGCCCGTTTATGATATGTCCTACTTATAGATACAATAAAGGGCAGTCGTCAAGGTAAGCTGATATTCAGGTAACGACGACACCTTATTATAATTCAGTATTAGGTTATGGTATGTAGAGGAGACCAATTCATTTAAAGTGACCATTTCGGATAAATCTGATTCATAAAAGATACAAAATCGTTTGTCAAACACCTTCGGGGCCCACTTGTATAAAACATCTCAAAGTTAAGGAAAATCTCAAGCAATGTATACGTATTGTCTATGGGAAATCTTAGACTTGAGGAAATCTCAAGAGTTGAGATATGTTATAAAAGTGGGCCCTGAGATGCTAATTAGCAATATCTACCCTGAGTTGTCGTTCCTTACACCCACTTACATGTACACCTCTGTCTGCGGCAAAATGCCAAGATTTCGGCGAAGTCTTGAAACGTATTTTAGCTGGAGCTATTACGTCTGCCAGAAATGATTTACATAATCATTTGTTTAAAAAGTTTACGTCTCCAATTGTTTTTTACCGTAAGACAACTTTCAACACAAAATCAATAGGATTATGCGGCATTGTGTAATACCGTTTGGTATCTACGTACGACACCTAAACAAAACCACGTGGTTAGCACATTAAGGATTAAGGATGAGCATACAAGCTGATATTATCAGAATTTCAAAGAAATATGAGCCTGGTTTTGGATTTAGAGACGCCTTGGAATAAAGTGACATTTTGATGAACTTACATAATGATGAATTAGTCCAAGGGCGCCATATTCTGACTTTGCGTATTGCAGAGTTATCTTCTCTTGGGAGCAGGTGTTGATTGTTACGTCACTTGTTTGTGAGAGTAACGTCATCAATTTTGGAGAAAACGACGTTATTTTTTCGCACAAACCAATGACGTAACAATCAATACCTCCTCCCAAGAGAAGATAACTCTGCAATACGCAAAGACGGAATTGTACGGTTTCATGGCACATGACCTAGTGTTTCATGAGCAGAGGCTTAATATAGTATTTTTTTATGATTTTAGCCGTTGACAAAGGTATAAGTAACGACAACTCTGGGTAGAGATTGATGATTTATCAAATTTACGTCAGTAAAAGTCACACTTAAAACATATGTGATACTTTACTTATTCACATACAAATAGCATCATTATGCTAGCAGACTTCTTTGAAATTTTTTACCGAATCTTTAATCATTATAATCTTAAGTAAGTATTTTTAACTAAAAAAGAAACAAACACTTTGTTGTGAAGAAATTAAAATTACTTCATAAAGCATAAAAGTGCTAGCAAAAAAAAGGATTTTATTACATGACTCCCATTTAATTTAATATTCAGATATTTTGATAAAGTGTTTAAAAACAAGAAATTCAAGAACTACCTAGTGGACCTCCACAGTTTGAATAAACGAAACTTCCGTCACATCTTGTTTATCTGAAAGTCATATCTTGATATTTACCCACGATATGATAACCTCACCATCGAACAGGAGCACAGACTTCCATCTAAAAGGCCTCAGTCTGCGTTAAATTGATTTTGAATCGCCATGGTTACGTGATTTCTATAAGTTGAATTTCAGTTTCACGTTAAGTGCTGGTAATGCGTATCCGACAGGAGTACGGATTTCGTGTCCGGTTTGTATGGGGTTCAGGTTGTCATTTCTTTTCTGTAACAGCTTTATCTGTGACCCAGAGGTGGAGGGCTAGTGGTAGCAGAATGTCAGACGACTTAACCATCGAGAAATTTAGAACTATGATATTGTGTCAAGATTAGTTTTATAGTTAATTGTCCTACATTTCCGTTAGTAAATATTTATTTTACAGGAATAAGTAAGATGAATCAAACTATCAGTAAAGCAAATACCGATCAAAATATTAGAAGTGTGTGAGACGGCAAGCATAATAATGTCAATCTTAAATGTAATAAGTATGTTGTTTCAAATAATTACAAGCACCGCTTTATAAAACGCAGAAGCGGTAAATTGAAGTCAGAGTCAGGGAAAATATCTGAATGAGTTTAAATATAAAACGGTGGGCAATTCTACAGCGTGTAAGGGAAAATATATATAAAAAGCATCCAAATTAAAATAATTCATTGTTCATCATCGACGTATCACAATGTGAACTGTAAATTTAACTTATTAATTTGATAGAAACAGTACAAGCGTAATAAAACGTTCATTTTATACTTAACTTCATATGGATGAACCAATAGAAATCACCGATATTTAATCGTTAATCGTAAAGAATATTGCGCAACTAAATAAAAGTTGTTTGTGTTTTTATATCTACTTGTTACTCATAGTCAAATATTATTTTCAAGAATGTTAAAAAAGTATAGAAATAGAAAAAGGTCGACCCTTTTATTAAATATTTATTTTCATAATCTTTTATTTGTAGGATCTTGTAATTATTATTCTCAATTATATTTGAGTACAATATTAAACCCCAGTTTATATTAATTGTTCGAGAATGTTGACGCAATCAATATTTAACATGAGAGTCGACTGAATTATTTCCAGTAGCATCAGCACGCGTATTTGATGTTCAGCAAGAAACTGTATTAAGAGATACAATGTTTCATTATCAATGAATCACACGGCAAATGTGGCTAGCACCGCTCCAAGCGTTTCAATCAGCAATTTAAACAATTAAGTTTGATTAGTGTATTAAGCTTGATATAGCGTGTAGATAAAGGGTACAGAATTACGTAATGTTTTTGAGCCAACACGAATTCTTTACTGAATCATTTTATGTTTTCTACATATATCGCGGATTATCTAACATAACTACAAACATATTTTAGATCACACATTTCCTGGCAGAACTACAAAAATGTACATCAATATAATACACCATACATGTATATCCCCAGCTGGGCTGTCACAGACGTTGCACGTATATTCCTTAGTAGTAATACACAATGTATCACGATACACGTGTATTCCTTATCAGCAATATCACGATACACGTGTATTCCTTAACAGAAAAATCACGATACACATGTATTCCTTAACAGAACTATCACGATGCACGTGTATTCCTTATCAGAACTATTACGATACATGTGCATTCCTTATCAGAACTATCACGATGCACGTGTATTCCTTAGCAGAACTATCACGATGCACGTGCATTCCTTATCAGAACTATCACGATGCACGTGTATTCCTTATCAGAACTATCACGGTACACGTGCATATATTTTCCTTTTAACCATAGAACAATTGATAAATTTTATTTATTTGCGGAACAGCCCTATCTAACTAAAATTGGCGCCAATAATTAAATCTAGCCAATCGAGTGTTTGACGCAGTGGCATTCTCCATGCGAAACGACAAGACTCTTATTGAACAAGATTATTAATCTATGACGTCATAAGTAAACCATGTGTTACGTCACGAGAGTTTCTGCTTTCATAGGTACTGTTCATATAGTGGGTTGCAGCGCAAATATAAATATATAAAAATTATTGCATATTAAATCATAGTCATCAGATGAAGTGGTCATTGATATTTTTTTTCAAACATTGTCATAGATGTAATCCTCAGATCAATTATATAACTCAGGTCCAAGTGCCTCAGCGTGGAGCCAGACCGAGGCTACAAATGATTAGTCAAGTGCTTTACCGATGGAGTTAAAGAAAAAGCGTATGTAGCAAAACCAGTACATTGTACAAAGACCGCTTGGTCCAGTCAGGGATAAAGTCATACGTCTCTGGTCCAGTCAAATACATATAAAGCCATACGTCTCTGGTCCAGTCAAATACATATAAAGCCATACGTCTCTGGTTCAGTCAGAGATAAAGTCATACGTCTCTGGTCCAGTCAGAGACATATAAAGCCAAACGTCTCTGATCCAGTTAGAGACATATAAAGCCATACGTCTCTGGTCCAGTCAAATACATATAAAGCCATACGTCTCTGGTCCAGTCAGAGACATATAAAGCCATACGTCTCTGTGTTTTGGTCTCTTCTCAGTTCCTCTCTGTGTATTTTTCTTCTTATTTTTGTGTTGATGTCTCCGCTGTCAATGTTTTTTGTCGTTCCTTTTATTTTCTATCCCAGAGGTAACTGTTCTTGTCTTCATTTTGTTATAGTGTCTCTTCTTTTCCTGTTGTTGTTTTTCTGTTGGTTTCGGCTTGTTTTGGGTTCCTGCTGTCTTTATGTTGCCTTTGGTACCCCTTAAGTTCCTGTTGTTGTCTTTATGTTGCCTTTGGTACCCCTTAGTTTCCTGTTGTTGTCTTTATGTTGTCTTTGAGTCCCCTTAAGTTCCCGTTGTTGTCTTTATGTTGTCTTTGGTACCCCTTAAGTTCCTGTTGTGGGCTTTATGTTGTCTTTGGTAACCCTTAGGTTCATGTTGTTGTCTTTATGTTGTCTTTGGTACCCCTTAGGGTCCTGTTGTTGTCTTTGTGTTGTCTTTGAGTCCCCTTAAGTTCCCGTTGTTCCCTTTATGTTGTCTTTATGTTATCTTTGGTACCCCTTAGGGTCCTGTTGTTGTCTTTTTGTTGTCTTTGGTACCTCTAAGGTTCCAGTTGTTGTCTTTATGTTATCTTTGGTACCCCTTTGGTTCCTGTTGTTGTTTTTATGCTGTCTTTGGTACCCCTAATGTTCCTGTTGTTGTCATTATGTTGTCTTTGGGTCCCCTTAAGTTCCCGTTGTCGTCTTTATGTTGTCTTTATGTTATCTTTGGTACCCCTTTGGTTCCTGTTGTTGTTTTTATGTTGTCTTTGAGTCCCCTTAAGTTCCCGTTGTAGTCTTTATGTTGTCATTGGTACCCCTTAGGTTTATGTTGTTGTCTTTATGTTGGCTTTGGTACCCCTTATGTTCCTGTTGTTGTCATTATGTTGTCTTTGGTAACCCTTAGGTTCATATTGTTGTCTTTATGTTTCCTTTGGTACCCCTTAAGTTTCTGTTGTTGTCTTTATTTTGTCTTTGGTACCCCTTAGGCTCCTGTTGTTGTCTTTATGTTGTCTTTGATACCCCTTAGGTTCCTTTTGTTGTCTTTATGTTGTCTTTGGTACGTACCCCTTAGGTTCCTGTTGTTGTCTTTATGTTGTCTTTGGTACCCCTTAGGTTCCTGTTGTTGTCTTTATGTTGTCTTTGGTACCCCTTATGTTCCTGTTGTTGTCTTTATGTTGTCTTTGGTACCCCTTAAGTTTCTGTTGTTGTCTTTATGTTGTCTTTGAGTCCCCTTAAGTTCCTGTTGTTGTCTTTATGTTGCCTTTGGTACCCATTAGGTTCCTGTTGTTGTCTTTATGTTGTCTTTGGTACCCATTAGGTTCCTGTTGTTGTCTTTATGTTGCCTTTGGTGCCCCTTAAGTTTCTGTTGTTGTCTTTATGTTGTCTTTGGTACCCATTAGGTTCCTGTTGTTGTCTTTATGTTGCCTTTGGTACCCCTTAAGTTTCTGTTGTTGTCTTTATGTTGTCTTTGGTACCCCTTAGGTTCCTGTTGTTGTCTTTATATTCTCTTTGGTACCCCTTTATGTTGCCTTTGGTACCCATTAGGTTCCGGTTGTTGTCTTTATGCTGTCTTTGGTACCCATTCCCCTCCTGTTGTTGTCTTTATGCTGTCTTTGGTACCCATTAGGTTCATGTTGTTGACTTTATGTTGTCTTTGCTACCCCTTAGGTTCCTGTTGTTGTCTTTATGTTGTCTTTGGTACCCCTTAAAGATGTACACCTCTGAGAAGTCAAAAAATTCCTGTATGAAACATTTTTTCTGATATGGATTTTTGGAAAAAGGAGTTAATGGCATAGTAGTAAATGCAAAAAAAAAACTATATGTCGGTGTGTTCGTTTTTGTGCTATGATCGGTCAAAGATACCAATTTAACACAACATGTGATTTTAGGTGATTTTTTGGGTTTTGACCATTTGCGGAACAAATTCATACAATTTCTTTCAAGTGTGTTATCAGATATGTATGAATGTTTGTAGAATTGATAAAAATACTATTTTCTTTAATATTATGGAAGTAAAATTTCTTAATCTTATTCTTTTAACTCAGAAAGCCGATTTCAGTTACCCCTACCCCTATTTTTTAATGAAAAATACTCATTTTTTTACCATTTTTTGCAGATTAAACGCTTGATATAAAAAGTTCTGGTATTAAACTTTTTTTTAATATTTAATGAATTAAAAGAAAATGTGTTTCTCTTTCTAAAACATCCATAAAAAAGGGGGGTCGGTGTGCTTCTTTTTTGTCCCATTATCATTTGTGTTATTTTATTACCTTTTTCGGGGTCAAAAATCAGAAGTGCTTCAGTTACACTAAATATGTAAAATAAATATCAATAATGTATTATTTTCCAGTTTGTTGCAAATTATTTTTATCATATTAAACATTATAAAGTTGTACAACAACATTGAACCTGCTATAATTAAAAATGGCGACACAATGACCACTTAAGTGATCAATCTAGTGTCAAAAAAGGTGAAATTTTTGCCTTTTTTGAAGCCGAAGAAATACACATTAATACTCATTTTCAAAATGGCCGCCGAATTGGTATTCTTTTTAAACTCTTGTAAAAAAAGTTCTACAAACAACAGATTGGTACCCCTTAGGTTCTTGTTGTTGTCCTTATGTTGTCTTTTGTACCCCTTAGGTTCTTGTTGTTGTCCTTATGTTGTCTTTAATACTCATTTTCAAAATGGCCGCCTAATTGGTATTCTTTTTAAACTCTTGTAAAAAAAGTTCTACAAACAACAGATTGGTACCCCTTAGGGTCCTGTTGTTGTCTTTTTGTTGACTTTGGTACCCCTTAGGCTCCTGTTGTTGTCTTATGTTGCCTTTGGTACCCATTACGCTCATGTTGTTGTCTTTATGCTGCCAATGGTACCCATTAAGTTCCTGTTTTTATCTTTATGTTGCCTTTGGTTCCCCTTAGGTTTATGTTGTTGTCTTTATGGTGTCTTTGGTACCCCTTAGGCTCCTGTTGTTGTCTTTATGCTGCCAATGGTACCCATTAAGTTCCTTATGTTGTCTTTAATACTCATTTTCAAAATGGCCGCCTAATTGGTATTCTTTTTAAAATCTTGTAAAAAAAGTTCTACAAACAACAGATTGGTACCCCTTAGGCTCCTGTTGTTGTCTTTTTGTTGACTTTGGTACCCCTTAAGTTACTGTTGTTGTCTTTAAGTTGTCTTTGGTACCCATTAAGTTCCTGTTTTTATCTTTATGTTGCCTTTCGTACCCATTACGTTCCTGTTGTTGTCTTTATCTTGCCTTTGGTACCCTTTACGTTCATGTTGTTGTCGTCTTTGGTACCCCTTAAGTTACTGTTGTTGTCTTTATGCTGCCAATGGTACCCATTAAGTTCCTGTTTTTATCTTTATGTTGCCTTTGGTACCCATTAAGTTCCTGTTGTTGTCTTTATGTTGCCTTTGGTACCCATTACGTTCATGTTGTTGTCTTAATGTTGTCTTTGGTACCCCTTAAGTTCCTGTTGTTGTCTTTATGTTGCCTTTGGTACCCATTAAGTTCCTTATGTTGTCTTTATGTTGTCTTTGGTACCCCTTAGGTTCCTATTGTTGTCTTTTTGTTGTCTTTGGTACCCCTGAGGTTCCTGTTGTTGTCTTTATGTTGTCTTTTGTACCCCTTAGGTTTATGTTGTTGTCTTTATGTTGCCTTTGGTACCCATTACGCTCATGTTGTTGTCTTAATGTTGTCTTTGGTACCCCTTAAGTTCCTGTTGTTGTCTTTATGTTGCCTTTGGTACCTATTAAGTTCCTGTTGTTGTCTTTATGTTGTCTTTGGTACCCCTTAGGTTCCTGTTGTTGTCTTTATGTTGCCTTTGGTACCTATTAAGTTCCTGTTGTTGTCTTTATGTCGTCTTTGGTACCCCTTAGGTTCCTATTGTTGTCTTTTTGTTGTCTTTGGTACCCCTTAGGTTCCTGTTGTTGTCTTTATGTTGTCTTTGGTACGTACCCCTTAGGTTCCGGTTGTTGTCTTTTTGTTGTCTTTGGTACCCCTTAGGTTCCTGTTGGTGTCTTTTTGTTGTCTTTGGTACCCCTTAGGTTCCTATTGTTGTCTTTATGGTGTCTTTGGTCCCCCTTAAGTTCCTGTTGTTGTCTTTATGTTGCCTTTGGTACACATTAGGTTCATGTTGTTGTCTTTATGTTGTCTTTGGTACCCCTTATGTTCCTGTTGTTGTCTTTATGTTGTCTTTGTTACGTACCCCTTAGGTTCCGGTTGTTGTCTTTTTGTTGTCTTTGGTGCCCCTTAGGTTCCTGTTGTTGTCTTTTTGGTGTCTTTGGTACCCCTTAGGTTCCTGTTGGTGTCTTTTTGTTGTCTTTGGTACCCCTTAGGTCCCTGTTGTTGTCCTTATGTTGTCTTTGGTCCCCCTTAGGTTCCTGTTGTTGTCTTTATGATGTCTTTGGTACCCATTAGGTTCCTGTTGTTGTCTTTATGTTGACCCCTTAGGTTCCGGTTGTTGTCTTTTTGTTGTCTTTGGTACCCATTAGATTCCTGTTGTTGTCTTTATGTTGTCTTTGTTACCCCTTAGGTTCCTGTTGTTGCCTTTTTGTTGTCTTTGGTACCCCTTAGGCTCCTGTTGTTGTCTTTATGTTGTCTTTGGTCCCCCTTAGGTCCCTGTTGTTGCTTTGAACCTGCCACGGTCCTGTTGTTGTCTTTTTGTTGTCTTTGGTACCCCTTAGGTCCCTGTTGTTGTCCTTATGTTGTCTTTGGTACCCCTTGGGTTCCTGTTGTTGTCCTTATGTTGTCTTTGGTACGTACCCCTTAGGTTCCTATTGTTGTCTTTATGGTGTCTTTGGTCCCCCTTAAGTTCCTGTTGTTGTCTTTATGTTATCTTTGGTACCCCTTAGGATCCTGTTGTTGTCTTTTTGTTGTCTTTGGTCCCCCTTAGGTTCCTGTTGTTGTCTTTTTGGTGTCTTTGGTACCCCTTAGGTTCCTGTTGGTGTCTTTTTGTTGTCTTTGGTACCCCTTAGGTCCCTGTTGTTGTCCTTATGTTGTCTTTGGTACCCCTTGGGTTCCTGTTGTTGTCCTTATGTTGTCTTTGGTGCGTACCCCTTAGGTTCCTATTGTTGTCTTTATGGTGTCTTTGGTCCCCCTTAAGTTCCTGTTGTTGTCTTTATGTTATCTTTGGTACCCCTTAGGTTCCTGTTGTTGACTTTATGTTGTCTTTGGTACCCCTTAGGTTTATGTTGTTGTCTTTATGTTGCCTTTGGTACCCCTTAGGTTCCTGTTGTTGCTTTTATGTTGTCTTTGGTACCCCTTAGGTTCCCGTTGTTGTCTTTTTGTTGTCTTTGGTACCCATTAGATTCCTGTTGTTGTCTTTATGTTGTCTTTGTTACCCCTTAGGTTCCTGTTGTTGCCTTTTTGTTGTCTTTGGTACCCCTTAGGTTCCTATTGTTGTCTTTATGTTGCCTTTGGTACCCCTTAGGTTCCTGTTGTTGTATTTATGTTGTCTTTGGTACCCCTTAGGTTTATGTTGTTGTCTTTATGTTGCCTTTGGTACCCCTTAGGTTCCTGTTGTTGCCTTTTTGTTGTCTTTGGTACCCCTTAGGTTCCTATTGTTGTCTTTATGTTGCCTTTGGTACCCCTTAGGTTCCTGTTGTTGCCTTTATGTTGTCTTTGGTACCCCTTAGGTCCCTGTTGTTGTCCTTATGTTGTCTTTGGTACCCCTAAGGTTCCTGTTGTTGTCTTTATGTTGTCTTTGGTACCCCTTAGGTCCCTGTTGTTGCTTTGAACCTGCCACCATGTCCTACAAGCTGGCTGTGTATTCCATGCTAAGGTTCTCCTCATATCAATATTTGCATTCGTTTGAAATAATTCCCGTTCTAAAGCTCAACTTATGACAAATAGTCGACAATATCTTGACTGTTCCCTTTTAGTGCTATATGTTTATCCTTGCTTACACAACAAGGAATAATGCTTTGAACAATATGACAGATTCGATAAAATCGCTGTCAATGATATTCTGTTTAAATTACAATAATTGTTCTCCGAAACTTTAGATTTGTCAAATTCAAAATTAGAGATCAATTTTAGTTCATCGAAGTAACAGAACCCATGGAGATTACGTTCTAATATTATTTTACGTTTGGTTACCATGGCGACACAGGATTGTCATCGCAATTACAGCACCATCACCTCAATGACCTTTGGAGTAAGCGAATATTAATTTGAGACTATTCCAGTCTTGTGATAAATAGTCAGGGTTTCTAGACTGACCAGATGTGAATCGATCTAGTCTGCAGTGCATCTACCGTCGTGTGTTATTGTACCGACAGTACGGTACGTTCTGACGGCTACTGATTTAACGTGACACTGATACATGTACCTAGGTATGTATTGTGATTATAGATGATTTTATTATGCGATGATGTGGTCATGTTTATGTCTCTGTCTTTGAGAGAAATTCAGAAGTTTGGAGCTTATAAACCGTAAGATTTTGTTTCAATTGTCATTTATTTATTTGTATGTAATCTCAACTATATAGGCATGCAGTCGTTCGTGTATATTAAAACATTCAAACAATCATATCTATTCCATTCCTTCCATAGTAAACAGATCAATAACATGTTGTTTCTGTTTGATATGCTCCCTTGTAATATTTTAAAGACGCGTTGTCATAAATTATCTGGATGTATTTATCTGTATACACATAATATATTCAAACACTTAGAAACCTTTGACTCATAGATAGCAAACTAATAACCTTTTGGCTGCCATCTGTTATTGAACGTCTCTTGACAGCGTTTTAATTACTGTTTGTAGTTCGGATGGGCGTGTTGGTATCGCACACGCAGTATTGCCACGTTAAGTATAGTGTAATATACTATTTCACATAGAAGGAAGTGGTGTGTGGAAGTGACATATACTTTATAACATACAACATCTGGTTTTGTTTTGATCACCAAACATCATGATGTAAAATCAATTTCAAATTTGTATCAAATTTTGAGAGGTAACAACAAATACTCGATAGCTCGAGATTTCTCAATATTTTTCACTTAAGAAATCAAAAAAATATCAACACAGATTTAAAATGAAAGACATTTAATTAAAATTTGTATTTGCATTCATCATAAAACATGAAAAGCTGTTCATTTGTTTTAATCGCTGCTACTTGTATGCTCCTATTATTATAAAAAAAAAACACCGTCAGTATTATTTTCATTTTTAAAGGGTTTATTACAATATGTACTTTTACGACAAGAGACGCCTTACCTAACAAATATATATTAATTGTTATTTAACATTTGTTGTTTTTGTCGTCGCTCTTGTATCACTTGTAATTTACAGTCAGTTTAACATTGTTACATTGTATTCTGACCCTACCTTATGTAAGTGTGCAACGGGTCTTAAAATGAAATAAAACCATATATGGTGTTTTTCTGACCTTAGTGTTCCATGTTGTGGTACATTTAGTGTCACCTTTTCTGACTCTGTAGTCAATTTTGACCTTTTGTGTAGACGCTGTATGGTGAATGTTTCGTACATTATTTGGTTATATAACTGTGGTATTATTTATTTATAATACATGTTTATGTTGCTTTGTTAGAAGAAAATTAATTGATTGTCTAAAGTTTAATTTTGAATATTTCTTCCTATGAATTTCTGTTGCAGGTGTCTTCGTTTCAACCAGCAATTCCGGTTACAAACAACTGTATGCGCGCAATCCTTCCGGTGGTGTCAGTACTTAAACAACCTCGGATGTATATTTAGCAAATTTCTTCTAATTATCACATAAGTCACACGTGCATACTTCGGATTTCAACTTAATATCAGGTTGACAAGACACGCTTGTTACCATGGCACTTATTGATGGACAGGAAACCTACATAGGCCTTATTCTCAAATGGATACATGATAACAACAGTACAGAGGGTGTTGATTTCACACAACCGCACGTGCGGCGTTCCTTGCGTTATGTTTACCCCTTATTTATGTTCCTCCATGCTATTGTTGGAGTGTTCGGATTGGTTGGAAACATCGCCATTCTCGTTGTCATCGGAAAACGAGGATTGTACAAGGACCAAACATTCTTCTTCTTAGGAAACATTGCCTTCTCAGACCTAATTAAGTGTATGTTCGTCCTGCCTGTCACTTTGTCTAACTTATTAATCGGGAATTGGGTCTTTGGAAGCTTTTTGTGTTTCTTTCTCCCTATGATGCAATGCTTTCCAATTCATTCCACAATGTTGACCTACTTGATGATAGCCATTGACAGGTACCGTTTGATAGTAACCCCATTTAAAGCTCGAGCGCCAGCGGGGCTGTGTATAATTGGGGTTTGGGTGGCGGCTGTGTGTCTCGTGTTGCCTTTTGCCGTTTATCTCCGCTATATTGACCTTGGATCCATTTTGGGTGACCGTTTTGATGGAGTTGGCATTTGTTATGTAAACCAGGAACGTCACATTGAGGAGTACATCCGCGCCATGTTTGTGACATTGTATGCAATGCCTTTAGCTGTTATTGGATTCCTCTGTGTGAAAGTTTCTGCAGAGCTGAAATCACTTGAGACGGTATCTCTATCGGTTCATTTCTCAGCGCCATCGGAATTGTGCACGCATTCCGAACAATCGTATAACTCGCGCATCCGATGGGCTGATCCTGATACTGAGTCTTCACGCTGCGACACAGACGTCCCGAGTAGCGAATCAAGGTCTCCAAAGGACTACGCCGACGGCACCACACAGGATAGTGATGATGACATTGACCTCGTTAAGGAAAAGAGAACCCAAAATTATCTTATCACCATGGTAACACTGTTTGCGATGTGTTGGTGCCCTCTGAATATTTTGATTTTGGTACAATTTTTCGTCCATGAGAACGGTAACAACACTGGCCATTTCGACATCACGTATACGACATTCACTGTTTTTGGATTCCTCTCCACGTGCATCAATCCTGTCCTATTTGCCTCCTGGCGCATGTCGAGCTCGACGAAAGACCGCTTACGAGGTTATTTCCGGTTTAGCAGTAGAAGTCGAACAGGAAGCCAGGTTTGATAATGGAAAATCACAGGGAGACGTCGACAGCAAAGAAAAACATAAAGGTATGTATTGAAATCGTTACTTAACGCACTTACTGATTTTATTCTATTATCACCAGCTATTTTTGGAAAAATTGAAGATAGATTTTTTATATCACAACGGCGTGATCGTAACCGATGGCCTTCCCCACCAACTAGCCAGTTGCTGCCATTACTTGTTTGTCCTTTGAAGATAACTTACTGAAAGGATCTAACAGAAATGGTTATTGATTTTTCTACCATTTGACAATTTAGATACGATCTCTATTGTTCTGTCTCCACCAAAGTTATATCATTCTAAAATGTAAAACCAGCCTTCAAATGTCCATCTGACAAAGCGATAGGCCATGTAGGTGGTAGAGCGTCCTGCTGCAGACAAAGTTTATATTCCCGTTTTAATAGTCTGCGGGTTAGATAAAAAAAAAAAAAAAACTATACACACCAATTATCCATTGTTCAATAAACCTGTAATGTGATGGGCAATTACAAACCTCATCCATTATTCGCAAATTGTATTTCATTATTTCCGAATTTATTAAGGAGTAATTTGATGAGATCTATTTCAGTAGACGTAAAATTAACAGTTTCCTTTATTGATGACGTCATAGTATTTATCAATTACTGATATAATTTATTCGAAAATCATGTCAAAATAGTTGAAAAATGTTTTGGCCGGTTAACAGAAGTTCTTAAGCGTAAAACCATACATCAATTAAGCAATATGAAATAAACTGTTCTATGATGAATAAACCTGTTGTTCGATGAATTAAACAACTCAATATATCAACTTAATAGTGGTCAAACGTGTATACTGCTATTAACAGTCTTACATAACCCTGGCATTGGAAAATAACAGTGTATTTATGTTTATATATATACATTTAGATTGTGTTCTCTTTGCAGCCTTGAGAGTGATGATTCCTCAGCGTGACCTGTCGTGCCATTTACATACTGTAAAAATCTGTCAAAGGTCAGCATACTTTTAGTTAAAAGATTGGACTAAATTAATCGTTTCTGATTGAATTTGGAACATCTGTTACTTGTTTAATAAGCATTGATTAAATACACATCGTTATTAGGGCCCCGTATCGGAGATACGGGTGCCCTATAGTAATCAATCTGTCTGTCTGTCTGTCTGTCTGTCCGTCAACAAATTTTGTTCCTGGCTGATAACTTTGGTATCTATGGACCGATGTATATAAAACTTGGTCAAGATGTGAAGTTCACAAAAATACACATTGAGGTGAAAAGTCAAGGTCAAAGGAAAAGGTCATTAGGTTCAAAGGTCAAGGTCAAATTTTACATCTTTTGTATGACCTTATGAAGAAAAGTTGATCAGAATTAAACAAGGAGTCAATTGACCTAAGGTCAAGGTCATCGGGTCAGGGGTCAGGGTCAATTTTTGTAGCTTTTCACTGGTGAACATTTCGCTATGACATTATGAAGCAAAGTTGTTCCAAATTAAACAAAGAGACACACTGAGGTAAATGGCAAGGTCAAAGGTCAAGGTCATTAGATTCAAAGGTTAAGGTCAAATTTTGCATCTTTTCACTGATGAACATTTTGTTATGACATGATGAAGCAAAATTGATCAGAATTAAACAATGAGTCGACTGACCAAAGGTCAAGGTCATTGGGACAAATGTCAAGGTTAAATTTTGTATCTTATCACTGGTGAACATTTCGCTTTGACACTTTGAAGCAATGTTGCTCAGAATTAAACAAGGAGTCAATTGACCAAAGGTCAAGGTCACTGGGTCCAAAGGGTCAAGGTCAAGTTTTGTATTTTTCACTGATGAACATTTTGTTATGATATTAAGAAGTAAAGTTGGTCTGACTTGAAGAATAAGTCAACTGACCAAAGATCAGGGTCACTGGGTTAATGGTCAAGGTCATTTGGGTCAAAAGGTCAAAGACAAAGTGGATCTCTGACTTTGACCCTGGGTCTTGATGGAGGAGGTATATGAGGTGAAATAAAACAAATCAAAGCTATCAAATGAGTGTTGCACTGGTATTTACATTTCTGTTAGCCCAGCAAATATGGAGGTGGAAGGAAACTAGACTCACATTATAGTACATGTAAAATGTATATTTTGCTTCCTTGCGATTCTTTTTGAAGTCCAAATGTCAAACGTCAAGCTCAGCTTTATGGGCAGATCACTTGTTGATGATTATGGGAGATATATTGCCACAAGACGGGGCCCTTACTGACCTGTCGGTGTTCTAGTTAGCATTGTCATCAGGATTGTGTAGGAATTGTATACTCCCATAATACTAACAGGTTCTACACACCCAGGAACTGACATTGCCATTTCAAAATTACGTTCATTATGTACATATTGAAATCAATCTTCAGTACATATCGTTCATCCGCATCACAAACGACGAACAAACAGTATTTTATAGGTTTTGGAATACAGTCTATATTTTTGCAATAGACTCTTTGTTATTGGACATTTTTGTTTGTCAGCAGATATAAACAAAGAATGTATATGCTGAATAATATCATTGGTGTTTTAAATCCAATACCCGTGTAAGTGTCTGGTGGTTATACAATGTTTGCAAGTTTTATTCAAACATAAACCTCATTGGTTTAAATACATATACCTGTGTATATAAGTTTGCGTTGTATAACAATTGTTAGCATGCATGTAGAATATACCTTATGTTTCTTTGTAAATAAAATATTATATGTTATTTGGTTTTGATAACATTTTGAACTTGTCGATGAGCCGCTTTAAAGCCTGTGGACACGTTTGAGAAAAACGTGATTTTCAAATGATATTGACAAATATGAAAAGAGAGTTTTACATAGCGTGACATGTGAGAGGAGAGTTTCACAAGACGCTGACATGTGAGATGAGAGTTTCACAATACGCTGACATGTGAGAGGAGAGTTTCACGAGACGCTGCCATGTGAAAGGAGAGTTTCACAAGACGCAGAAATGTGAGAGGAGAGTTTCACAATACGCAGACATGTGAGATGAGAGTTTCACATAACGTGACATGTGAGATGAGAGTTTCACATAACGTGACATGTGAGAGGAGAAATTCACATAACGTGACATGTGATAGGAGAGTTTCACAAGACGCTGACATGTGAGAGGAGAGTTTCACATAACGTGACATGTGAGATGAGAGTTTCACATAACGTGACATGTGAGATGAGAGTTTCACATAACGTGACATGTGAGAGGAGAATTTCACATAACGTGACATGTGAGAGGAGAGTTTCACACAATGTTGGCACATGTTAGCTGACAGTTTCACATAACATTGGCGCATGTTAGCCGACAGTTTCACATAACATTGGCACATGTTAGTTGACAATTTCAAATAACATTGGCGCATGTTAGTTAACAGTTTCACATAACATTGACATATGTTAGTTGACAATTTCACATAACATTGGCACATGTTAGTTGACAGTTTCACATAACGTTGGTGCATGTAAGCTGACAGTTTCACATAACATTGATACATGCTAGTTGACAGTTTTACATAATGTTGGCACTTGTTAGTTAAAAGTTTCACATACTATTGATACCTGTTAGTTGGCAATTTCACTTATCATTGGCGCATCTTAGCTGACAGTTTTAATTAACCTTGGCGGATGTTAGTTGACAGTTTTACATAACGTTGGCACTTGTTAGTTGACAGTTTCACATAGCATTGGCGCATGCTAGTTGACAGTTTCACATAGCATTGGCACATGTTAGTTGACAGTTTCACATAACGTTGACGCTTGTTAGTTGGGAGATTACATTACGTTTCACATGTGAGAGAAATGTTGCGCATGACATTGACATCTTATCAAAGAAACTTATTTGGGTTTTTTTCATTTTGATAACGAAATTATTAAAGATATGTTATGTATATGTGTATTGAAGAGTATTTGTATTGTACAGAACTGTTATAGCCTATATACGTTTCATCTCAATGCTGTGTTGTGTCCTTTGGAAGGAATACACTGTAGGAAGCGCTAACATATCACTGTATTCTGTATACGGTTGAGTAAGTAGGGAAAGTTGATTGGAAACAAACTTAATCTAAATATCTGAGGAAAAATACCTTTCTATGATTTTTTTGTACATATATAATTTTGTCATTTTGTTTAGTCGATTAATGTACACACAGATACATTTTTGTAATCAAAAGATCAAATCAATACGGAAGTCTATTTAGATGACTAAAACTTAAAAAGCTATTTTTATCTCGTTTTAATGCGTACGTTATCTTGTAATTTCAAATTAAAACTAACAGGCCTCCGTTAATATAGCTTAGTAAATTAGAACAAGAATCCAAAGTTGAAAGTGTAAGACAATTTTCTCGATATGAACAAGGTAAACTATTTAATATAAATATATGCCTTAAAACTATCACTGAGGGCAATCTGCTATACATGTGTTATTTATTAGTTATATTAGATTAAACACCATATATGGTATCAATATAAATCAATTCTACTAATATCAATTTTCAAATGAACAAAATGTAGTAAGATAAAACTAGTTTTGTGTGTTGTTAAAGTTAAAGTTAGTGTCCAATACGGGAGCTGATAGAGCTCCTGTACACTTCAGGATAGTGAACACACTATTCCTACTACCGTTTGTATTCACACTTAGATCAAATTTGATTTAAAAAATTGTAAAAAAGAGTATATTTATATATGTATTGTATATTGCATTAGGATCCAGTGTTATGTTGGATTGTACCGTCTATATTACTTCTTTGACCCATATGTTTTGTATATAAAATACTTGAATTAAGAGCTTCATTATCATAATGACATCACGTGATTCTTGTGGTTCATTGGTGTTTGATAACAATATAAAATGCGTATCATTGAAGAATTAAAAATGTGCCTTTTTAAATGAAAGCTTATACTTGTTAATCATTAAGAATTATTTTTGTGGTGTTGTCATTTTATTTGCATCCTCAAACATTTGTATTATTGTAATATTTTTACGTAAGAAGACATATTGTATTATTATATTTATTTCATATGGTTAATCTGTAATTACGTTTTTATCAGTTTTAAGCAAAGGAAACATGGGCTATGTTAGCGGTTTAATAAAGAGCTGTAAAACTAATTGGAAAATTGCATCCAATCGTTAAAATACCTAATTAAAAAAACAGGTTTTAATTTTTGAAACAAATAAATGTCAATACTAACATATCGTGTCAATTGCATCAAATATTTTTTGTTTGGCGCGTGTTAATGAGGAAAATGCCGACATATCATGTTCCGCTTATTCAGAATATATCTTTATTCTTTATAGTGTTTTTTAAACTAGAAATGAACTGATAGACGGATCGAACATATCACCTAAATAATCTAATATGATATTAAGGTTATCAAAGCATTCAATACTTTTAACACGTAACTAAATAGCTAGCTTAATACATGTAAGTGGCAATTCAACGGATTTGTTTGGTCCAATGTCAGCAGTATTTTAAGGAGATATTTCAAATATTTGTAATAATGATTTTGTTGGAGGTGTTAATGCGTTAAAGAATTAGGTATCCGAATATGTAGGCACCGTTTTAGGCCATGATAATGTGATGTCATTTTTTCGTCCTCATTATTTTTTGTCGGTCATTATTATTCGAGTTTTCACAGAAAAAATTGAACATTAATCTGAAGAAAAAATAAAATATATGTAAGGTTTGTACACGAATTAAATCAAACATATAACTGTGCTACAGAAACTTTAACTGACGTCACATCTAATACGAGTTTGTTGCGCAGACGCAGACGAGCGGATGTATTCATCGAAACTTAGACCTGATTTATTCGTTTGCACCACATCTTGAGCAAGATTATCTGCCCATTTGATATATCTTCTGTGATGTTTTGCTCGCAAACATGTGCAACTCGACTCTTTTTTGTTCCATGCAAATAACGTTTATAACTTTAACCCATACAGATTAAGTTTTGACTGTCTTACAAGTAAATGTGTATACACGTTTCGTTAATTTGTGGGTGATTTGTAATGGCTGTGTATAATGATTAATGAATAAATTACAAAAAGTCAGCTTATCTTCTCTTCTTTATTGCTTACACAGATATCAACAAAACTTATTTAACATGCATTGTTATACCTATCTACTCTATTGGAGAAGGAAAACGATATACTCAACTGAATTAAGTGAAAAACGATATTTTGTCACAGAATGGTAACGGAAAAGGGGATTTTTTCCAGATTTTTCTTTATTGAGTTTAAAGATGGCTGGCAAAGAATTCTGCATAAATTGGTATAATGTGTCATACACAAATTGTGTATATATTAGTTACACAACGACTGATTGTTGAATATGGTATTTATTTCACTCTCGTTAGTTAAATTTCAAAAGTTACAGAAAGACACTCGCTAGTGTCTTTCTGTAACTTTTGAAATTTATCTAACGAGAGTGAAATAAATACCATACTCCACAACCACGAGTCGTGTGATCTGTTTCTACCACAATCTCATGATCAGTCGGAAATAACATACACACATGTGTTTGTTGACAAGGCTGGCGTAGTGATATGACGACCCATATGTAAAAAGTCACTCATTAATATTCAAAAATGGCTTTTTTTTTTTTACAAATCCAATAATTGTCAAAATTAATGTTTCGGCAACGACCTCATGAACAAATATAATAGATGAACGACTTTAAATATTGGGAGTAGCAGTATTGCATTAATTTATATAAATTAACCACGGACTATATGCGCGTAAGCATATCGTACGAAGTCTGCCTCCCGCCAAGTGATGAAGACGAACTTATCGCTGTCAATGTCCAAAACCATAGGCCTACGTTCTTCGTGACGGTTCTATGATATGGTTGACGTTTATAGTGACAGTTCAGCCATAGTCAGACCGTCCAAATGGCGATACCGGGACGTTCGGAGAACGAAATAATTTCCGACACTGTGACAGATTAGGCAAAATTGCTACAGACGCTCAATATCGTTTCGACGTCACACCGTCGCGTGTCCAGGTCGTGAAACCAAAACAAACTGAAACTAACGATTAAATCTTTAAGTATCGTCTTCTTTTGATATTGCCTTCATAACCCCCTTTTCCGCATAACCTGACAAAGTCACCAACATTTGTCGAATGTTGACAGCAGACGACGGAAACAAAACAGAGTGTGGCAAAAAGCGCATGAAAAATGTCGTCCCGGTCAAAGTTTATCTTCTCGACCAATCAAAACTCGTGTAGGTCATATACCACGTGTGGTATATATCTCATATTTATCTAACAGTCTGCGTGTTTATACAATGATCTGAGAGTGGAATAACACAGCGTATTGTGGTAGAACTCTTTATACATGTACCGTTAAATTCAAAATGTAGAAACTGCAGCAATATAGCATAGTAGAACCAAACAACAAACATACCACCCAATAACACGCAACGACGAATCTGGAACTAACATGTACACAGTCTATAGGATACATCAAAGCAAAGGGATATACCTTCTAGCTGTAGAGTAACAGCCAACCTCTGGTACTGACAGTCCACCAGCAGATTCAACCACCCTGTGACGTCATATAATCACCTGATATGTGAAGTAAAGAAACACTTATTTTTATTTAAGTACATTGTAAGACGAAGGACTCATCAGTGAAAATAGGCAGAAATACAGCAAAAAGGAAAAAGGGGGCATAGAAAACCCTTCAGAAACATCAGAAAATATATTCTTAAGATATTCTTTCATGTTAACCATGACAGAAAAGACTCCCTGTACAAGGTCAAAGCCACCCTTCATTGTCATCCAGAAGAATCAACAATCTGTTGACGCCAAATAATCATCAAAAATGGGAAGAAAGAAAAGAAAGAAACACCTATGTTGAAATTTATTAAGTCGCTACAGAAAGATACACTGGACTGTAGGACTATTTCGTCTATGTAGGTTCCATCAGTTGAACTAAAGGTTGTAAATATATGTAGAAAAACGGCAAGAAGATAGTTGCTTAGAAAGCCCCTTACAAAGTTACATTGACAACTGTGACCACAACAGATGTGATCGTGCCTTATTTCGTTGCTGTGTTTGCTAGGTTAAGACAGAAATGATTAGCATACCAAGCATCTTAAACTCATGATTTAAATCTACAATGTAAACATTCAAAATAATTTGAATTTTTAAATGTTTTTATGGAGCTTAGAAGGCCACAGTTGTCTTTGAAAATTTGTTTTGAAGTGATCAAGCTGAAGATACATGTAAGAAGCTGAGGGAAAGGAATATAACATATTTTAATGGCAAATTTGAAAGATAATTGGGATGTTGGTGATTCTCATGATTTGCTTTTCGACAGCAAGCCAACATTCAGTTGTTAATGACGCTGTCTGTCACTTGCTGAACTAATCTACTTAAAGCTGGGGGATTCGTTAAGCGGATAAGTTTGTAATGCACAAAAACCTATCCAAACTGTTCATGATATACATGTACATGTACATATTCAGCATCATGCCGAACTGGCTCTGTACATTTTATAATATTTGTGTTTGCTTGCCATTTACTTGTCATTACCAGCGTTGACACCTTAACATATCCGCTCGTTACATGACTTCCTAATGTAGAAAGAGTGCATTTGATAGACATGTAATTACTATGTCAGAAAAAATAATCGATATTGATTCATTAACCTGAATATCGATCATTTATGTTAGAATTTCATTTCTGCTTAATTATGTTGTTCCGTGATCCTGTATTGCCATAGTGACGGAAGACCACAAAATTAAATATCGATAGCATATAAACAACAACTTAGGCAAATATTTGGCTTAAATGTGAGTTAAAATTTGCCTAGAATATATAGGGTTAAACACATTAATACAGAAAAGTAGCCTAGAAAATTGTTCATGGTATGTTCAACTTAAATATGAATGTTCGATTTCATACACAGTAACAAGTTTGCACCCACAGGAATAAGACAGGGCTTTATCAGCTGTCATTATATATTTCAATGAGACATAACATTTACAAACACTGGAAGATAATTTATAACAGAAAAATGATAACAGGAAAAAAAAAAGTCAATTAGTCCATTACAGTACCGCTTAATGAAAGCTATAAAAGTAAAACGATGTGCAACATTTCATTTCACTGTAAGTTCCAAAATCACTGTTACAGAAGTCAAGGTGGGTTATTTTGTTAATTTAATCAAATTATTTATAACAGACCTAGAATATTTCGAATATTTTTATGTTGTATTCCTGCGTAAGAGATTTCTAAATAATATATATGCTACTTTATAACGATTACTGGCCTGTATTACATGTATATAGTAGTTAAAAATAGCTTACTTCTACACCAGTCATTTCCTTAAATTCAACTTTGGGTCCAATCTTTTACCTAGGTATATGGACAAAGCATTGATGAAAATCATTTGGAGAGGAGATACTCTGTAATGTACGGGTCCACATAAACTGTATTGCCGGCATTGAACTTTTTTTTCCTTTTTTTTTTTAAAACGAGTTTTTTTATGTAAATTTACCTTAAAATGTATACCACTTCTTACAATACGTCACCAAACCTAAACTGTGTATCATAAATAACAGTTTATTAGGGATAATAGCATATAATTTAGTAATATATCATCCGTTAAATCTATTACCCATTCATTACTAAGTGTCATTTGTAACCCTAGCGTTTTTTTGGTAACACATTTACAAATACCGCTATGTAAAATCAATTTCAGACTCTTCTTGGTGATATATTTACTTATACCGCTATGTAAAATCAATTTCAGTCTCTTCTTGGTAATATATTTACTTAAACCGCTATGTAAAATCAATTTTAGTCGCTTTTTGGTAATATATTTACTTATACCGCTATGTAAAATCAATCTTTGCCTTTTTCTGAGTGGCATGTTCACTACTACAGATATGTAAAATCGAAACCAACCCTAGCATTTTCTTTGTTACATATTCACTGGTACCGTTAAGTGAAATGAAACCCTAGACCTTTCTCTGTAATTTATTCGATTAGTGTGCGCACAGAATAATTACACCCTTGGCTTGTAAAAGACGAAGATTTCTCTTGAGAAATGAATCCTAACATGTACAGTTGCAGTGGTAATGATCACACCTCGCCCAATTAACGGTTCTCGACACTCACTCTCACATAGCCTTAATGATCCAAACATATCGATCAGGAGCTACGGATATTAAGTAATTTAGGTATTTACCTTATCGTATTCAAAATGCTCCAACATTTGGTAAGCTTAACGTTTTTAAACTATTAAAACCACAGCGTCAACACACAGGGATAACATGCATGTATATCGAAACCTCTATAACACCGGCAACGTCTAACAAATGCCAGCGTCAACACACGACAGCGTCAAAACAGTGGTAAAATGAGGTTGTATTGTAGCTAAATGCTAAAGATGAATAATCTGCGGTTTCAATAAATTAAGATTACAGTGGAATCGTTTTTTGTCGTGTTAATTACAAGTATAAAACAACGTCGCGGTTATTTTTATAGATCAGTTTTCATATATCTTTATCAATTTATTAATTTAACTGATTTAAGATAAATTCCAAAAACAATAATCATATACTTGTACAAATGTAAATATGTCCTGTAATTTTAATTGTTATTTTCTTGAACGGACATCTGCTCAGATATGACGTTTACTGAGCTGTGTTATTTCGGATAAGTATTTTCCGCTTAGCAATACCACGATTAACGTTTTAATTACGATTTTTTTCCAATTTTTCTAGTGAAGCTGATTATACCTCAAATGAAACGACTTATGTTTCTAAAAATAACCTTTGTGACTTTCTTGTGCTGGAAAGTAAGGGTAACCTGCATGTAATAATATATTACGTCTACAGGAAGTGCTGATGTGATATCTCTAGTGGCAGGTAGACTCTCGTTTGGAGTAGCTCTGGCGACACCGATGGACAATTTTCGTCCAGTTCACATAATCAAGGTCTCTGTTGATATTGATGAGGTGTCCCTAACTAGCTGGATCTTGGGTTGATGGTTGAATTGACGTGGGAAAGCCGTGTGATGTGTTGTTCTATCTCCTCGTTAATGTATAAGTCGTCCGGCGCTGTTGTAAGTGTCATGTCCAGACAATGGCTTGACTTCTCATACAGTCTGTATGTCTGGTTATCAGATTGATGTTAATCTATTCAGTTAAATTAAAATATTTGCTCAAAGACGGATTCAAAATTTTAACTTAAACCTTCTGGAAACAAGCAAAGTAGATGATCGACTGACCCCCGTCTCAAGAGTATTGAATGATTAAGGAGGGAAATGCTTTAATCATTTTGATCACTTGGATGCCTGTTTCTTCTCAAAATTACGGGAGGGAAGCTAGTAGTAAAAAGCAGCTAAGAAACTTTTCATAATAACCTAGGGACTGGTGGCCAGTCAAAGTGGCGGATATATAAGATATTCGTGGTCTCTTCATGAATAATAACGTAGGGTAAACATCTTGATATTAACACAAATGCTAATTCCCCCTGTGTAAGTGAAATAAAACTCGTATTCATCAAGACACCTCAAATATTCTGGGTTTTTCTCCAAAAACTGATTGGTCGGTTTCCGTTGAAATTATATAAAAGATGTGTTATCTGTCACAGCTATATTTTTACTGTAAAACATTTTACTTTAATGTCGTTTTCAGTGCTTGGTCAATGCATGTTGGCAGTTGGATGGTCACATGACAAAAGTAGAGCATAAACAAATGTCATGATTAAACCCGACAAACTGATTTCGAGAAAACATATCTAACATGAAAAGCCTTATGTAGGATAGCAAGGCTTTGATGTACACTTTATTGAAATGTTTACTCGATGTTAAAATTATCTTCCAGTATATGTACATATATATCGAACAATATCCTTTTCATGAATACTATAAAACTGCTTTTTTATTGGTGTTGACATCTGTAGTCAAGACTTAAATTAACACACAGCATTTTTCTTTGATTAATTTTAAACTGCCACTCGCTAATGACATTCAGCGACTCGTTGTTTATTTTTGTCTTGGATTGTTCCCGAAAAGCTTGCTGTAAGACCTTGACTAAACAAGCTTTGTTTCAAAGAACACGGTAGTTGGTCATATTTACAGACTATTTGTATATTTGTTAAAATGTTCGTTTAGTACTTAGGCAATAGTTTCAAGATTTGTAAGCTTCTCACAGTCCAGTGGACCGCGAGGTCAAGGGCGTTTGACCAGACGTTTAATCCCAGTGTATTGGTGCATGTCGACATATGGCGTCAGAGCAACATGCGTTTGACCTTTCAGCATGATAAATTAAACACAAAATTTCAGTTCTCCGTGTACATAATTGATTAAAGGAGCTTCCCAAAGTTGTATAAAATTTAAGGTAAAATGGAAATGAGTTTACCGTTACGTTTGTCATATGCTCATCCAAAATTAGTTTGCATTTTGTCTTTATATATTTCAATAATGAGACAGGGGAAATTGAAACTAAGAAAAACGCCTCCAGCTCAGCCGTTTTGGTGTGATATTGTGGGGAGACTATATGGTCTGTTATGATGTCAAGTTGGCTGCTGTTACACATAATATACAAAAGGAGTTATATGATGGTTGTTATCACAATACGTAGCAAGCTGAGTGGGTGATTACATATTTAAGATTATATTTAAACAGCCCGTGAAATATAATTGTTTTCCGCGTGTTAATTCGGGGAATATAACATTTCTGAAATAAAAGAAAAGCACACTTGGTCAGAAACCACAGGATCCCTCATTATTGTTATTATTATTATCCTTGGAAATAATGACCATATCAAAAGCTGAGATGACTATGATAGAGCCAGCTGTGTTCAAAATCTAGTAAATGAGTATAGCACCACATGTGGTATATCATCATTTACAAAACAACCTGGAAACCCGACTCGGTCACCTCAACACCTAGTCTGCCAGCTCCCGTTTTAGAACTCACCTCGTTAGCACTGTTTCGTCGCCATGGTCTCTGCCTAAGTAAAATCCTCTGACACTCAGTAAAATATGTCATCTCTGTCATAACGGCAGCAGCTGGTCCTTCAAAAATACAAACATCACCTAGGTTAAACAAAGCCAACGGGGTCACTTTCCTTCTCCATGTACAGTGAAAGGAGTGACATTGCTTTGGTGTATAATTTTATGACGCCCCCTGAATTTTTTTCCCTACCAACCTCGGTGAAAAAATGAGGAATTGTCTTATTTCATCAATTTTAGTTCTATAATGTCCGTAATTTTCTACATGTATGCACTGTGATCAAACAAACCAATTATTAAGCAGACACAGGCTTGTCAAAGCTTGTCATACTTTGTTATTCCATTAACAATTATATCTAGATAATACATCACGGCTTTCTACGTCATATAAAAATTAAAACGCCTAGTTTCCCAATAAAAATCTGAATATGACTGATTACTAATATTATTCAAAGAAGTAAACAAAGTATTTCGTTGTTCGATATACAGTGGACAATTGAAGAAATAATGAGAGGCTGTTTCATACTCAAAAGAACAAGCACAAGTTGGACTATCTATTAAATGGTCTCGATATAAATCAGAATTGAAATTACTACAGAAATTTCTTAATTGGCAAAGAATAATATTTACCATTCTTTCACCATCGTTTTTAAAAATTAAAGTTACTTCTCTGTCCTTAACTTTATCTGTATTTTGTAATTTTTTAAACAGAGCAAGAGATGGAGAGTTCAACATATCAGTATCCATAGTGTTGACATCGCGGCACATAAAGGGGAAAAAACCTGTCAAAATAGTTATTAGTTCTACACATAGGTGGGTTGAATAGTCTGGTTTGCCTAAGAGAGTAGGGATTGTTATTATGATTGTTAATAAATGGATTTGTGACATTTTGCAAGTATTGAGGTGAGAGTCCATGCATTATCTTATACATCAGTATTTGTTTATGTTTATACCTTCTTGCAGACAATGTTTCCCAACCAAGTTCATTATATAGTTTATTGTGTGATGTCCCTGAACGAAGACCAGTTTTAATCCTAGCTGCTTCTAGTTGTACAGATTCAAGTAATTCAATAGATTGTAAGGTGCAATTATCCCATACAATGTCTGCATACTCCAAATTAGTCTAATAAATGCAATATATATTTTAATTAATGACTTACGACCTACCTTAGATTTGATATAACGAAGAATATTTAATCTGTTGTATGCTGTATGTGCTGTTTCCATGATGCATCGTCTGTAAAAGTTAGTCCTAAATGTTTATGTGTTTTTGAATCAGTGATTTGATTGTTTTGAAAGGATATTGGGGGTTGTACGTGGTTATGTTTTCTAGAAAATACGACAGACTTTGTTTTATTTGGGTTAAAATGTATATCCCATATATATGCCCACTCACTAATGTTTACCAGGTCATTCGAGAGATCCTGGGCTGCCTGAACTGGATTTTTGTCTATGATTACATACAAAGAAGTGTCATCTGAAAAAACTTTAATATTAGCAGAAACATAGTCAGTAATATCATAAATTTAAAGAAGAAACAGGAGTGGTCCCATAATAGATCCCTGAGGTACCCCTGCATTTATAGTCCTAAACTGAGTGTGATATCCTTCAGTGCTAACTCTTTGCATTCTGTCTGTTCAATAATTTTCAAACCAGAGAAGCAAATTTCCATCAATACCATATGTCCTAAGTTTATGAATTAGACCTTTATGCCAAACCCTATCAATTGCTTTGCTAATATCACAGAAAACAAATCTAAGTTCCTTACCCTGGTCCATATTACTAACAATTTCATTATATATAAACAAGAGATGATTAACTGTTGAATCACCAGGTGTAAATCCAGATTGGTGCTTAGTGATTATAGAATTCTCCAACAGGTAGTTATAAAGATATTTAAACACAATTTTTTCCATTATTTTTCTAAAGCATGAAGTTACTGAAAAGGGTCTGAAGTTTAAAACATTATTAGATGATCCATTACCCTTGTAAACTGCATTTATATTTGCTTGTTTCCAGCTATTGGGAATCACTCCTGTTTCTAGTGTTTTATTAAATAAGATCATGAGGGGTAATTTAAGAGAGGAATTCAATCTTTAAATAATTTTGGGAACAATTCCATCAGGTCCAGGGGGCTTATTTATATTAAGAATATTAATTTGGTCAGCAACATCTTGTTCAGTAATATTAATATTAGATAGTGAATAAGGAATTGCTGGTTGTGCTGTCTGAGGTAGTTGGAGGTCAGGTGAGGATGTGGAGATATTAATGAAGAGATTATTGAGGACCTCAGCTTTATCAATAGGATGGTGAACGGCTTGGTTACTAATTACAAGAGGAGGAATTGGAGAAGATTTATTGGTGAAGTTAGAGATAGATTTAGCAATTTTCCACCTTTTATCTGGAGGAATCTTATTGTCATTTAAAGAGTTTTCTAGGGTTTTGATATATGTTGACTTAGCTTTACGGATCAGGTCAATGGCTTCATTCCTGAGAATCCTAAATCTGTTCTAAAAGTGAGGACTATTTGTTAATTTGGCCTTTCTGTGAATTCTATTGCGTTGTCTCATATTTAATCTTATGTTGTTGTTCATCCATGGTTTATCATTAGGACGTACTGTTATTACTTTAACAGGAATGAAGTCATTTACCTGATCCATGATTAAATCAGTTATGGTACTGTTAAATGTATTAGAGTCCTGGTTTGAAGATAGATTCACCCAGTCAACATTAAGAAGAGTGTTATTCATACTTTCAAAATCACCTTCTTCATATTTTAAAAGACTTTTCTTGTAACTTGCTTGTTTGAATACACTAAATAAAATAGATGCATGCACAGAGGAATGATCACTACAGAAAGGTGGTGATGTATAAGTATTTCTAATTATGTTTCGGTTGTTTGTAAAGATAACATCAATGGAAGTGACAGTCTTGAAAGGTGATGATTAGGTAAAAGGGTTAACATATCGATATTAATGTCACCGGTGAGTACCACATCCATTGAAGTATCAGTAGCTCTGGTCAAAGTTTCATCTAGTTTGTTCCAGTAATCAACATTACTATCAGGTCTGTATATGCATCATAGTAAAAGTTTGTGATTATCAATTACTACTTCTAACCAGATCAATTCAATAGCATCCCTTTCCAATTCAATTCGTCTATAAATCATGATAGTATTTTTATAATAAACAATAATCCCCCCGCCTGGACCTGTAGTTCTATCTTTTCTTTTAGGAGAGGACGTAAAAGAGTGCATGTGAATGTCGGTGTTAGATATTAAAGGATTTAAATGGGATTCTGTTATACAAATAATATCAGAATTTTCTAGCTCTGCTTCAATAGGGGGTATTTTGTTTCGAAGAGACCTCACATTTAAATGAACTAGATTTATGTTTTGTAGTGGACCAGGATTTATTTCTATGTCACAACACCGTATCATTAATATAAGATGCGATATAAGAATAAAAGATAAGTTATCGAATCTAGAAAACGTAATAAAATAATACAAATAAATATGACGAAAGCCATGATAGATATCGAGATATTAATGTCACCGGTGAGTACCACATCCATTGAAGTATCAGTAGCTCTGGTCAAAGTTTCATCTAGTTTGTTCCAGTAATCAACATTACTATCAGGTCCGTATATGCATCATAGTAAAAGTTTGTGATTATCAATTACTACTTCTAACCAGATCAATTCAATAGCATCCCTTTCCAATTCAATTCGTCTATAAATCATGATAGTATTTTTATAATAAACAATAATCCCCCCGCCTGGACCTGTAGTTCTATCTTTTCTTTTAGGAGAGGATAGATATCGAGATATAGTTTGATCGAATATAATAAATATAGCCGGAGACAAACCTTTTCAAAGATAAGAATACAAACCAAATTAACATTTGTCGATGTGGAAACTATGAACAGGAAAGGATCGGTCAGCCATCCGGCTATAAAGAAATTTCACCGTCGTGATATCTGAAATCCAGTTGAGCATGGATGAGATATTACAGTAACACAAACATAAAACAGCTATCATACACACACACACACACACAATTTAATCAGAGAACAAGACTCATCAGGGTGCTTGAAACGCTTCAAGAATAGGCTCTTGGATAATTTATACAAATTTAAAATATCTATCTATACAACAACATCAGAAGAGACAAAAAAAATGTCATCCTTCATGGTTCACTGTTATTGTCAAGGCTTGTCATAGAAGTATTGCTTTGGTTCACTGTTATTGTCAAGGCTTGTCATAGAATTATTTCTTTGGTTCACTGTTATTGTCAAGGCTTGTCATAAAAGTATTGCTTTGGTTCACTGGTATTGCCAAGGCTTGTCATAGAAGTATTTCTTTGGTTCACTGTTATTGTCAAGGCTTGTCATAGAAGTTTTGCTTTATTTCACTGGTATTATCAAGGCTTGTCATAGAAGTAATGCTTTGGTTCACTGTTATTATCAAGGCTTGTCATAGAAGTATTGCTTTGATTCACTGTTATTGTCAAGGCTTGTCATAGAAGTATTGCTTTGGTTCACTGGTATTATCAAGGCTTGTCATAGAAGTAATGCTTTGGTTCACTGTTATTATCAAGGCTTGTCATAGAAGTATTGCTTTGGTTCACTGGTATTGTCAAGGCTTGTCATAGAAGTATTGCTTTAGTTCACTGGTATTATCAAGGCTTGTCATAGAAGTATTGCTTTGATTCACTGTTATTGTCAAGGCTTGTCATAGAAGTATTTCTTTGGTTCACTGTTATTGTCAAGGCTTGTCATAGACGTATTGCTTTTGTTCACTGTTATTGTCAAGGCTTGTCATAGAAGTATTTCTTTGGTTCACTGTTATTGTCAAGGCTTGTCATAGAAGTATTGCTTTAGTTCACGGGTATTATCAAGGCTTGTCATAGAAGTATTGCTTTTGTTCACTGGTATTATCAAGGCTTGTCATAGAAGGATTGCTTTGGTTCACTGTTATTGTCAAGGCTTGTCATAGAAGTATTGCTGTGGTTTACTGGTATTATCATGGACTTGTTTAGTATTTATCTTGTCCAATGGTACTGTCATGGTCTGGTGGTACTGGATAGTCTGGTTGTACTCTCACGGTCTGGTGGTACTCTCACGGTCTGGTGGTACTCTCACGGTCTGGTAGTAATCTCACGTTCTGGTGGTACTCTCGCGGTTTGATGGTACTCTCACGGTCTGGTGGTACTCTCACGGTCTGGTGGTACTGTCACGATCTGGTGGTACTGTCATGGTCTTGTGGTACTGTCATGGTCTTGTGGTACTCTCATGGTCTGGTGGTTCTCTCACGGTCTGGTGGTACTCTCACGGTCTGGTGGTACTGTCACGGTCTGGTGGTACTCTCACGGTCTGGTGGTACTGTCATGGTCTGGTGGTACTGTCACGATCTGGTGGTACTGTCATGGTCTTGTGGTACTGTCATGGTCTTGTGGTACTCTCATGGTCTGGTGGTTCTCTCACGGTCTGGTGGTACTCTCACGGTCTGGTGGTACTGTCGCGGTCTGGTGGTACTCTCACGGTCTGGTGGTACTGTCATGGTCTTGTGGTACCCTCACGGTCTGGTGGTACTGTCATGGTCTTGTGGTACTCTCACGGTCTGGTGGTACTGTCGCGGTCTGGTGGTACTCTCACGGTCTGGTGGTACTGTCACGGTCTGGTGGTACTGTCACGGTCTGGTGGTACTCTCGCGGTCTGGTGGTACTGTCACGGTCTGGTGGTACTCTCACGGTCTGGTTGTACTCTCACGTTCTGGTGGTACTGTCATTGTCTTGTTTTACAGGTATTGTTCTGGTTCACTGGTATTTTTACAGTCTTGTTATGAAGACATTGTTCTTTTCCAACGGTACTCTCGCAGTCTGGCTATAAAGGCATTACCTTGGTTCACTGCTATTATCACGGACGTATCATAGGGCCGTTTCTCTGGTTCCTCGTTACTGTCACGGTGATAGAGATATTGAGATATTATTTGATCAGTATTAACACATCTGACGCGGTTAAGTTCATGACACATTTATCTAGTACACCTGTACTGTCGCAATCTTATATGGAAGAATATTCTGTTTCTGCAGCTCATCGCTGTTTTATTATAGCAGTCGGATGCATCTACATGTTGTTATATAGCCATTGTCTTACTTCATCGATAATGTTCTGCTAGAGGCATTAGTTCAGAACAGGCTTTTGTATAGAGGCAAAACCTTGGTTTACTAGTACTGATCTAGTTTTGTTATAAAAGCCTTGCCCTGGTTCATCCATTCTGATCGGGCTTAGTTATAGAGACATAGCCTTGGTTTACTAGTACTGACCTGGTTTGATAAAGATGCCTTGCACTGGTTCATCAAATCTGACCGGGCTTAGGTATAGAGACAAAGCCTTTGATTACTAGTATTGACCTAGTTTGATAAAGATGCCTTGCCCTGGTTCATCAAATCTGACCGGGCTTAGGTATAGAGACATAACCTTGGTTTACTAGTACTGACCTAGTTTGTTATGAAAGTCTTGCCCTGGTTCATCCATTCTGATCGGGCTTAGGTATAGAGACATAGCCTTGGACTACTAGTACTGACCTAGTTTGTTATAAAAGTCTTGCCCTTGTTCATCCATTCTGATCGGGTTTAGGTATAGAGACATAGCCTTGGATTACTAGTTTTGACCTAGTTTGATAAAGATGCCTTGCCCTTGTTCATCAAATCTGACCGGGCTTAGGTATAGAGACATAGCCTTGGGTTACTAGTACTAACCTAGTTTGATGAAGATGCCTTGCCCTGGTTCATCAAATCTGACCGGGCTTAGGTATAGAGACATAGCCTTGGGTTACTAGTACTAACCTAGTTTGATAAAGATGCCTTGCCCTGGTTCATCAAATCTGACTGGGCTTAGGTATAAAGACATAGCCTTGGTTTACTAGTACTGACATAGTTTGTTATAAAAGCCTTGCCCTTGTTCATCCATTCTGACAGGGCTTGGGTATAGAGACATAGCCTTGGTTTACTAGTACTGATCTAGTTTTGTTATAAAAGCCTTGCCCTGGTTATCCATTCTGACCGGGCTTAGGTATAGAGACATAGCTTTGGTTTACTAGTACTGACCTAGTTTGTTATAAAAGCCTTGCCCTGGTTCATCCATTCTGACCGGGCTTAGGTATAGAGACAAAGCCTTGGTTTACTAGTACTGACCTAGTTTGTTATAAAAGCCTTGCCCTGGTTCATCAAATCTGACCGGGTTTAGGTATAGAGACATAGCCTTGGGTTACTAGTACTAACCTAGTTTGATAAAGATGCCTTGCCCTGGTTCATCAAATATGACCGGGCTTAGGTATAGAGACATAGCCTTGGGTTACTAATACTAACCTAGTTTGTTAAAGATGCCTTGCCCTGGTTCATCAAATCTGACCAGGCTTAGGCATAGAGACATAGCCTTGGTTTACTAGTACTGATCTAGTTTTGTTATAAAAGCCTTGCCCTTGTTCATCCATTCTGACTGGGCTTAGGTATAGAGACATAGCCTTGGTTTACTAGTACTGACATAGTTTGTTATAAAAGCCTTGCCCTGGTTATCCATTCTGACCGGGCTTAGGTATAGAGACATAGCTTTGGTTTACTAGTACTGACCTAGTTTGTTATAAAAGCCTTGCCCTGGTTCATCAAATCTGACTGGGCTTAGGTATAGAGACATAGCCTTGGTTTACTAGTACTTACCTAGTTTGTTATAAAGCCTTGCCCTGGTTCATCTATTCTGATCGGGCTTAGGTATAGAGACAAAGCCTTGGTTTACTAGTACTGACCTAGTTTGTTATAAAAGCCTTGCCCTGGTTCATCTATTCTGATCGGGCTTAGGTATAGAGACATGACCTTGGTTTACTAGTGCTGACCTAGTTTGTTATAAAAGCCTTGCCCTGGTTCATCAAATCTGACCGGGCTTAGTTATTGAGACATGGGCATCGGACAACAGAAGTTGGAATTCAACAATAACAAATCTGAGAGCAGAAGTTGATATTCCACAACGGATTATTTGACAAAAGGATTTGGATTTCCACAACGGAATATCTAACAACAGAAGTTGGTATTCTGCAACGGAGTATCTGACAACAGAAGTTGGTATTCTACAACGGAGTATCTGACAACAGAAGTTGGTGTTCCACAACGGAATATCTTGCAACAGAATTTGGTATTCAGAAACGGAATATTTGAAGTTGGTTGTTATACAATCATACAACAGAATGCTGAGACGTAAAGTGTATCTAGGGTTAATCGTGTGGAGCTGAATCCTCGGCAGCACGATCCAGGACTTGCCAACGTGATTCTAATTAATTAAACCACCGCCAATAAAAATATGAAATTTACTTTGTGTTAATAGCATTCATCTAGATAACATTAAAATCGATCTGAGTATGACATTGTAGACATCAGCGCTTCATCAAGAGCCAATATTAGAATTAGCGAGCGCGGCCATGCAGAAGGACAGACTGACAATTACATATCGCCACTAAATGAATACAAATATGACTTGTAAACTTGATATCTTGAACCTAACTCGGGGGAACGCTAATGACGTCATATAAGCTTATTCGGTGTAGTTCATTTCCAAACTGTACGCTTTCAAACTGGCAACGTTGATAACAAAATGTTGTTCCCTCGAGGGCTTAGATCAGTTTTTGTATTGCAGCAATGAAAAAAATATATACAGACGTAAACTGTTCACGTCTAATATGAATTAAACATAATTACCTGAAACATATACCAGTCTTGAAGGCTTGACCTTTTGGCTTTTCTGCAGGAGGTGTATATACGAGTATATCCATCATTTTGAAAAAGGTCTTACCGGACAGCTAGTTATCTTAGTAAGTATATTAGAGGTGACGATCATATGTCTGACCTTGCATATGGTAAGTTTATAAATGGTAATGTACGTGTCTGACCTTACATATGGTAAGTTTATAACTGGTAATGTACGTGTCTGACCTAACATATGGTAAGTTTATAACTGGTAATGTATGTGTCTGACCTTACATATGGTACGTTTATAACTAGTATTGTACGTGTATGACCTTACATATGGTAAGTTTATGACTGGTAGTGTACGTGTCTGACCTTACATATGGTAAGTTTATAACAGGTAATGTACGTGTCTGACCTAACAAATGGTAAGTTTATAACTGGTAAGGTACGTGTCTGACCTTACACATGGTAAGTTTATAACTGGTAATGAACTTGTCTGACTTTTTATATGGTAAGTTTATAACTGGTTATGTACGTGTTTTAAATGAAGACCAAGTTTTACTACAGGCATTTCTTTGAATGCATTACAAACGGAAATATAGCATAATATTTATATTTGCATGGCATTGTCACTATATAGCCTCTATGAAAGCTGTGTCGTTGATAGGACTTTTATTACCATGCATAACGAGACGCAATTCTTAGCGTTTTAATACAACACTGACCGGAACTACAATATCCAATATAAATAAGCATGTCGGCTGCTGAAATATCGCTGGGCATTGTGAGATTTGACAATGTCATTGTAAATTTATGTGCAAAATAAAATAAAAAAAAAATTAAACACTTTTATTACAACGAAAACAGGACCAAGGTCTGCAATATCGTACAAAATGCACATCGTTTGAAATCATCAATGCCGGCAATGGAAACAATTTTAACACTCATGCAATTTATCAGAGATATCGTCTGTTATACTGCACTGATCAACAGGGGTTCGTTACAAATGTCTGAAATACACATATTCTATAGACCTACTGACACATATGTTACAGACCTACTGATATGATTCACAGCACACATAAACCTTTCAGACATTTGTAATGAACCTGTGCTGCGTCGCAAGATCACTCACTTCAAACGCTATCAGTTTCACGCGTCTCGCATCCACGGTTCCTCAGTTTCTGACGACATGTCAAATGACGACGCTGTTATAGAATCTACCGACTGTTGTCTGGTTCCCATACAATCAACAAATAAATTCAAGCCTGGATTCTTCACAAAATGAGCAAAGAGATAAGTTCGAATTAACTTCCAAAAATAACTCCCTCGTGGAGGGCAAGGTCGGATTTACGGTGTTCACTGTATTTGTCCATGCGCGAAATTTGTTCCATGGGAAAATCGAAACAATTTCATATCTAACTTTCAGCTCAGAGTTTTATTGATAAATTTAAATCACCCTATAGACTTCATACGCAATTGTATTAATACTAAATTGTGGAATAAAATTGAAGTGTTTGTTAAAATTTCAAAGTACTACTTTCTTTGCCAATCAGCACGAGACAATACGCTGTTCAACGAAAGTGTGTGGACTGTCGATAAGGCGGGCATTTTAAATTTTAAATATAAATAATAAGTTAAAAAAGATCATAAGAGGCAGAGAAAACGTAAATATAAGTATTAAACTGTTTTTGTATGGTATTTATGATCTATTTGAATGACACAGCTAGCGCGCATTATGTTGTTTGCTTGCAAAGCAGCTATGTCATTCCATAAATGCCATACACAAACAGTTCAATGCTTAATTAAGATTTCGATATTATGAAGCAAGCTCATTGTGTTTTCATAAGCTTCAAAATGTCATCTCGGCGGGCTATAAGCTGATCAGTGAGACATGGTTTCTGTTTGTGGAAAAACCGATACGAAATTCATTGGTAAAGAGATATTATATTTTTAACTGTTAGATCCAAGGCCGGTTTTATTTTGGTGGCAAGATTTTCCAACCGACTGTAAGCATTTCAATGCGAACAATCTATTACCTTTCTGTTGCCGACATGTTTCTGTTTGCATATGAGGGTGAACGTTACTTGTAATCAACATGAAAAGTATAAGCATTAATGAAGAATTTCATCGTAAATAAATTTAATTATCTGTAGTAATAAATAACATTTTTTCAGTAAACTCTAGTGTGAACGCTATCTGTAGAATATGTCTTAATTCAGCTTGAAACAACGATTCTCTGTGCAAAACAAATGATACAACCATAAGATATCCACAAACAGTCCTAATAATCCACCATAATCAGAAACGTGGGAACAATGCTTGTGAAAATACAAAAAACACCAATTTCCCGATAACATTTCCTTAAGAACAGCAGAAATTCTGGACAGCATTCCTTTAGGGTAATCCCTAAAATTACGCAGAAAGGAAGCACCTGTTTGAAATATTGGTTTGTGGATGAAGAAAGCCAAACAAAGCTATAACAATGTTATGGAAGTGTTATTTAATGCTGGGAAAATTAAGTTGTACACAACGTTACAAATTTACAATCATAAACGTGTCGTAGTAGTAATAACATCACGACAAAAATATCCCGACATAATTTTGTTTAAACATAAAATGTTTACATCAGAATAATCGTTCATGTTATCTCTCATAAAACGAGCAGTTGTTCATGTTCTATAATCTCCCTAACGATTCCTGATCAATTCACTGATTCAGAAGTATATATGTCACCGTGCTCTCAGGCACAGAGCACATGCCTTTTAAATAGATAAGCAGGTCATTATAAGACCGTAAAATGATCTTAGCTTAGATTATCAAACTCCTCATACAGTTTGAAAATCCTGATACATTTTTTTGAAATAAGTCTACGAAGCTTCAACTGTAACCAATAGACAACATAAGCTCGGAGGCTAGTACAGTTGTAACGACTGCAGAAAGGGAAACTCTATGAATGATAAAATAAAAAAGACGTCATATTCTTTTAGTTTTGCAGTAAGTCTAATATCATAACAGCAGTTGTATGTTTTCTAAACATGTTTTTCTATATTAAAGCAGGTTATTTCAGGACATGAGGCTGACAAACACGAGTCTGTGGTGTCCATAATTTGAAATTTTAGAGGATGAATGAGAAATACATGTTATCCAAGGACAAAGCATCGACACGTTAAGAATATTTTTATAAAATCATTCGATCACGAACCATGCAATAACATAGCAGAGTAGCTGCAACCGATCATAGAAACTAAATTTCTTTTCCTTCACATTTCCCAGACTATATTTGCAACAACTTTCACGCTGCATGCATATGATTTCCGACATTTTCGAAAATAATTAATACAATCCGTATCAGAAAAACTGTTTAAGAAGTAGTCGAAAAGGCATATAATCTTGTCCTTAGATCTATAATTGTAACCAAAGTTAAATGATGACTTGAGTAAAAGATAGTGTACAGTCATTTACTACTTTTCTAAAATTGACAAAAGACATCAATGTGAGTGCCACACAAGGAACAGGAGATGCTTACCTTTAATCACCTAGGTTCTCTTGCTTTCGTTGTGGTTTACGATATCTTTAATGTCTTTTCGTGTCGAGTCCTTTTTCTGCCTCCCTTTGTGTGAAGAGTGACGTGACATCTTTAGCAATTATTGTATTTTTCAAATTAATAATGAAAGTAATAGAGGTAATACCAGATGATTGTGACACTGATTAATGAGGAGAAGATTTTGACGATATTAGTTATGCTTAACTATGACTCTCTATCGATGACCTTTGCATTATGGCGCACATTGTAGATGACGCTAATATGTTATTATTTAATCCACTGAGATCACGCTAGTCTGCTATTTTACATCAGTGCATCATTAAGAGCGATAAAGTTGAGTGTTACATGGAGACTAATGATCAGTAAAAGATATGTTCACTGTTTGGGTGATCACGACACTAAACTGTATTGATTGATGGCAGTAACACGTGTAGTTCGCGTACCTGTTTTTTGTACGGTGTACGAATTCACTTTTCTTGATTTGTTCAAATTGGCGAGGTGCGTGTTGTAAAGCTTTTGTTTCTCTGTCTAATGAATGTAACATTCAATAGGTACTGGCCGTAGGTCGGTGTTTTTCTCGGGAACTCCTTTCCTGCAGGAAAAAAGGGAAAACAAAAAAAAACGTAAAATCACATTAACACTTCCCTTATCAGTAGATAATGAGGTGTCATTCATTCACGTCCAAATCAGTTGGCCTTTAAACCAAATACTCGTTAAACATATGATACTGGATAATTCCTTCTTTTTTACAGATTACCCAATACATCGCTTGTCACACACAATGAAACCCAATGAATATTATAATTGTAAATGATAAAAAACGAAATCATTCAAATAATGAAAAGCTTAATTGTTGTTCAATATTTAATTAACAGCATGTGAGTATATAGTCCCAAAACAAAAAGCCACATTCGGTTATACAAAATGTAGTTAGAGCATATGGATGCTATTTAAATTTTCTAATTGTTCCTGCACGATAGTTTTTGGAGGGAAATCATTTGTCTAAATATACTGAATTAATTAACGTAGCTTTAAATGACGATTTGTCGCGGCCTTGACTGAATTACTTTAGACTTCAGAATCAGTTATCAAATCAGTGAAAACTGTACAGCTAATTACTGTTACTAATTATATCTGAGTATGTTAAACATTGATAGATTTCGAACGGAAATTACTTTTGCAACTTTGTGAGGACAAATAGCTGCTATATTTAGGTGATTGGATGTTTAATTTTCTCTTTCGATACAAATATTTCAAAACTCTCAGGATTTTGTTTTGTCCTCTATGTAAAATTTGTCGTACATGTATATTTTGTCATTGTATGTTAACGTTGTGGTATATGTTTGTCCTTGTATGTTAAAGTTGTGGTATACTTTTGTCCTGGTGTGTTAACGCTGTGGTACACTTTTGTCCTGGTGTTTTAACACTGTGGTATACGTTTGTCCTTGTGTGTTAACGCTGTGGTATAATTTTGTTCTTGTGTGTTATCGCTGTGGTATACTTTTGTCCTTGTGTGTTAACGCTGTGGTACACTTTTGTCCTGGTGTGTTAACGCTGTGGTACACTTTTGTCCTGGTGTGTTAACACTGTGGTATACTTTTGTCATTGGTTGTTAACGCTGTGGTACACTTTTGTCCTGGTGTGTTAACACTGTGGTATACTTTTGTCCTGGTGTGTTAACGTTGTGGTATACTTTTGTCCTTGTGTGTTAATGCTGTGGTATACTTTTGTCCTAGTGTGTAACCACTGTCGTATACTTTCGTCCTAGTGTGTCAACGTTGTGGTTTATTTTTGTCATTGTGTGTTAACGCTGTGGTACACTTTTGTCCTGGTGTGTTAACGCTGTGGTATACCTTCGTTCTTGTGTATTAACGTTGTGGTACACTTTTGTCCTGGTGTATTAACGTTGTGGTATACTTTTGTCCTGGTGTGTTAACGCTGTGGTATACTTTTGTCCTTGTGTGTTAACGCTTTGGTATAATTTTGTCCTGGTGTGTTTACGCTGTGGTACACTTTTGTCCTGGTGTTTTAACGCTGTGGTACACTTTTGTCCTGGTGTGTTAACGCTTTGGTATCCTTTTGTCCTAGTGTGTTAACGCTGTGGTACACTTTTGTCCTTGTGTGTTAACGCTGTGGTACACTTTTGTCCTGGATTTTTAACGCTGTGGTATACCTTTGTTCTTGTGTGTTAACGCTGTGGTACACTTTTGTCCTGGTGTGTTAACGCTTTGGTTTACTTTTGTCCTAGTGTGTTAACGTTGTGGTACGCTTTTGTCCTTGTGTGTTAACGCTGTGGTACACTTTTGTCCTGGTGTTTTAACGCTGTGGTATACCTTTGTTCTTGTGTGTTAACGCTGTGGTATACTTTTGTCCTTGTGTGTTAACGCTTTGGTATAATTTTGTCCTGGTGTGTTTACGCTGTGGTATACTTTTGTCTTGTGTATTAACGTTGTGGTACACTTTTGTCCTGGTGTATTAACGTTGTGGTATACTTTTGTCCTGGTGTGTTAACGCTGTGGTATACGTTTGTCCTGGTGTGTTAACGCTGTGGTATACTTTTGTCCTGGTGTGTTAACGCTGTGGTACACTTTTGTCCTGGTGTGTTAACGCTTTGGTATAATTTTGTCCTTGTGTGTTAACGCTGTGGTATACTTTTGTCTTGTGTATTAACGTTGTGGTACACTTTTGTCCTGGTGTATTAACGTTGTGGTATACTTTTGTCCTGGTGTGTTAACGCTGTGGTATACGTTTGTCCTGGTGTGTTAACGCTGTGGTATACTTTTGTCCTGGTGTGTTAACGCTGTGGTACACTTTTGTCCTGGTGTGTTAACGCTTTGGTATAATTTTGTCCTTGTGTGTTAACGCTGTGGTATACTTTTGTCTTGTGTATTAACGTTGTGGTACACTTTTGTCCTGGTGTATTAACGTTGTGGTATACTTTTGTCCTGGTGTGTTAACGCTGTGGTATACGTTTGTCCTGGTGTGTTAACGCTGTGGTATACTTTTGTCCTGGTGTGTTAACGCTGTGGTACACTTTTGTCCTGGTGTGTTAACGCTTTGGTATAATTTTGTCCTTGTGTGTTAACGCTGTGGTATACTTTTGTCTTGTGTATTAACGTTGTGGTACACTTTTGTCCTGGTGTATTAACGTTGTGGTATACTTTTGTCCTGGTGTGTTAACGCTGTGGTATACGTTTGTCCTGGTGTGTTAACGCTGTGGTATACTTTTGTCCTGATGTGTTAACGCTGTGGTACACTTTTGTCCTGGTGTGTTAACGCTTTGGTATACTTTTATCCTAGTGTGTTAACGCTGTGGTACACTTTTGTCCTTGTGTGTTAACGCTGTGGTACACTTTTGTCCTGGTGTTTTAACGCTGTGGTATGCCTTTGTTCTTGTGTGTTAACGCTGTGGTATACTTTTGTCCTTGTGTGTTAACGCTTTGGTATAATTTTGTTCTGGTGTGTTAACGCTGTGGTATACTTTTGTCTTGTGTGTTAACGCTGTGGTACACTTTTGTCCTTGTGTTTTAACGCTTTGGTATAATTTTGTCTTGTGTGTTAACGCTGTGGTACACTTTTGTCGTGTGTGTTAACGCTGTGGTATACCTTTGTTCTTGTGTGTTAACGCTGTGGTATACGTTTGTCCTAGTGTGTTAACGCGTTGGTATACTTTTGTCCTAGTGTGTTATCGCTGTGGTATAATTTTGTCTTGTGTGTTAACGCTGTGGTACACTTTTGTCTTGTGTGTTAACGCTGTGGTATACTTTTGTCTTGTGTGTTAACGCTGTGGTATACTTTTGACTTGTGTGTTAACGCTGTGGTACACTTTTGTCCTTGTGTTTTAACGCTTTGGTATAATTGTGTCTTGTGTGTTAACGCTGTGGTACACTTTTGTCGTGTGTGTTAACGCTATGGTATACGTTTGTCCTGGTGTATTCACGCTGTGGTATACTTTTGTCCTTGTGTGTTAACGCTGTGGTATACGTTTGTCCTAGTGTGTTAACGCTTTGGTATACTTTTGTCCTGGTGTATTCACGCTGTGGTACACTTTTGTCCTTGTGTGTTAACGCTGTGGAATACGTTTGTCCTAGTGTGTTAACGCTTTGGTATACGTTTGTCCTGGTGTATTCACGCTGTGGTACACTTTTGTCCTTGTGTGTTAACGCTTTGGTATACTTTTGTCCTGGTGTGTTAATGCTGTGGTATACTTTTGTCTTGTGTGTTTCAACGTGGTTTTTTTTTGAGTTGATAATACTTATTTTTTTCACATTTCTTTCTTTTCACACGTTTATGTCATGCCGCTATACATGCTAGTGATTTAAGGATATGTTTTAATTTTGAATTATATGTTTTACCAAAGTATTGTTATACAATTTATCATTTTTGAGATGTTTATGAATATAAACTTGGCTTTCTTTTCCAAAAACAAAAACATTTAATCAGATTATATTTTTTTTTCATCAAATAAGCCATGGGGAATGTCGAGGAAGCTTAATAAAACGGTTACAGTTGCCCTAGATATCTGTGTCATTAGTGCAATTGTAATCAACATTTGTCACGTTCTTAAAAGTATTAGATTGTATTCAGCAGTAATGAAAAAAGAGAGCAATTAGCTAGGTTGTACAGCTGGAAATATTGGAGAAAGAAGAACAAGTCTATATAAAGTAACACTTTACAATATGCTCTATCCCGCTAGACACTCGCGTGCACGTCAATATTGGCCCTACAGGTCAAAATTAAGTTCCGCTTTCAATTTGATAGGATTCAACGATATATTCGAGATCAGACGTCTCAGAGAACGAAATTTAATGATGTCTCAAGTTTCAAATCGTTCACCTTCGGCTGTATAACCTGAACCAAAACATATTACAACAGGGGTCTTGACGGGGTATCAGATTTTTCAAATTGATATCGTTCTACATGATTTTTGTGTTTAAGTGTTCAAAGTCGAGTAACGTTTTTCGGTATCAAACAATAATTTATTGGTACCAAAATCTCAAAGTATATATTTGTCCTTGTAGATTGTATGTTAACGGTATGGTATATTTTGGTTTTTGCTTTTTAATGCTGTAGCATAGTTTTGTCTTTGTTTGTTAACGTTGTGGTATATTTTTGTCTTTGTTTGTTAACGGTGTTTTATATTTTTGTCTTTGTTTGTGAACGGTGTGGTATATTTTTGTCTTTGTTTGTTAACGTTGTGGAATATTTTTGTCTTTGTTTGTTAACGGTGTTTTATATTTTTGTCTTTGTTTGTTAACGTTGTGGTCTATTTTTGGCTTTGTTTGTTAACGGTGTGGTATATTTTTGGCTTTGTTTGTTAACGGTGTGGTCTATTTTTGGCTTTGTTTGTTAACGGTGTGGTCTATTTTTGTCTTTATTTGTTAATGCTGTGGTACATTTTTGTCTTTGTTTGTTAACGGTGTGGTATATTTTGGCTTTGTTTGTTAATGTTGTGGTCTATTTTTGTCTATTTGTTAATGTTGTGGTACATTTTTGTCTATTTGTTAACGTTGTGGTACATTTTTGTCTTTGTTTGTTAACGTCGTGGTACATTTTTGTCTTTGTTTGTGAACGGTGTGGTATTTTTTTGTCTTTGTTTGTTGACGTTGTTGAATATTTTTGTCTTTGTTTGTTAACGTTGTGGAATTTGTTGTCTTTGTTTGCCATGATATTTCTTTTGTTATATAAAATATCCGATTTATATATTATACATTAGTATAAAAAATTCGAAATTGTGATATCAATAATCCAGTTTTTATACCAAATGGTAATAAAAGTGCCTTTATATTTAATTTAAAACGACACTATTTAGTATCAATTTCACTCTTATTGACTCGAATAGTAGTGCGATGGAAGTCTGTGAAATTGAACCCGCAGAAAGCCCACGTTGTTGAACATATGATCCAAACCTCTTTAACATGCGATCAGGAATTATAACCCCGGTGTTTTGGGAGAAGGTGAGTGCGCTTTCCATTGCGTCGACCGACCACTGTTGTTCAATGTTATAACCATTGTGAAAACGGTATCCCAAAACAGTTCACTATCTGATAACTAAGAGTTATCGTATACTGTTTTACGATTAAAAGGAATCACACGCTCTGTTTAAAAGAGATTTTGTACTGCCTCAATGTTGCTAAAGTCTAAAATCTACGTGTACAATCGTGTTAAGTGTGAGTTAATCTATTGTGAAAGTCAGTTGAATTATCATGTCAAGTCAGAGCTAAGCTATTGTGTAACGTGATGGCTGATTTATCGTGAAAGTCAGTTAAATGATCATGTCAAGTTAGAGCTCAGCTATTGTGTAACGTGATGGTTGATTTATCGTGAAAGTCAGTTAAATCATCATGTCAAGTTAGAGCTAAGCTATTGTGTAACGTGATGGCTGATTTATCGTGAAAGCCAGTTAAATCATCATGTCAAGTTAGAGCTCAGCTATTGTGTAACGTGATGGCTGATTTATCGTGAAAGTAAGTTAAATTATCATGTCAAGTTAGAGCTAAGATATTGTGTAACGTGATGGCTGATTTATCGTGAAAGTCAGCTAAATTATCATGTCAAGTTAGAGCTAAGCTATTGTGAAACGTGATGGCTGATTTATCGTGAAAGTCAGCTAAATTATCATGTCAAGTTAGAGCTAAGCTATTGTGTAACGTGATAGCTGATTTATCGTGAAAGACAGTTAAATTATCATGTCAAGTCAGAGCTAAGCTATTGTGTAACGTGATGGCTAATTTATCGTGAAAGCCAGTTAAATCATCATGTCAAGTTAGAGCTCAGCTATTGTGTAACGTGATGTTTGATTTATCGTGAAAGTCAGTTAAATCATAATGTCAAGTTAGAGCTAAGCTATTGTGTAACCCCCCGGCTGATTTATCGTGAAAGTCAGTTAAATCATAATGTCAAGTTAGAGCTAAGCTATTGTGTAACCCCCCGGCTGATTTATCGTGAAAGTCAGTTAAATGATCATGTCAAGTTAGAGCTAAGCTATTGTGTAACCCCCCGGCTGATTTATCGTGAAAGTCAGTTAAATGATCATGTCAAGTTAGAGCTCAGCTATTGTGTAACGGGATGGTTGATTTATCGTGAAAGTCAGTTAAATCATCATGCCAAGTTAGAGCTAAGCTATTGTGTAACGTGATGGCTAATTTATCGTGAAAGCCAGTTAAATCATCATGTCAAGTTTGAGCTAAGCTATTGTGTAACGTGATGGCTGATTTATCGTGAAAGTCAGTTAAATTATCATGCAAAGTTAGAGCTAAGATATTGTGTTACGTGATGGCTGATTTATCGTGAAAGTCAGTTAAATGATCATGTCAAGTTAGAGCTAAGCTATTGTGTAACGTGATGGATACATTATCGTGAACACTGGTGGTTTAATTATCGTGTCAAGTCAGAGTTATTTTATCGTTTTTAAGTCGGAGTTCAGCTATCGTGTAACGTGATGGTAAAATTATCGTGTTAAGTTAAAGTTAAGATATCGTGTAAAGTTAGAGTAAAGATACCGAGTAACGTTAGAGTTAAGATATCGTGTTAAGTTAAAGTTAAGATATCGTGTTAAGTTAGAGTTAAGGTATCATGTAAAGTTAGAGTTAAGATATCGTGTAAGGTTAGAGTTAAGGTATCATGTAAAGTTAGAGTTAAGACATCATGTATTGTTAAAGTTAAGATATCGTGTAAAGTTAGAGTTAATATATCGTGTAAAGTTAGAGTTTAGATATCGTGTAACGTTAGAGTTAAGATATCGTGTTAAGTTAAAGTTAAGATATCGTGTTAAGTTAGAGTTAAGGTATCGTGTAAAGTCAGAGTAAAGATATCGTGCAAATTTCGGGTTAAGTATCGTGCAAAGTTAGAGTTAAGATATCGTGTTAAGTTAAAATTAAGATATCGTGTAAAGTTAGAGTTAAGCTATTGTGCAAAGTTAGAGTTAAGATATCGTGTAAAGTTAGAGTTAAGTTATCGTGTAAAGTTAAAGTTAAGATATCGTGTAACGTGATGGTAAAATTATCGTGTAAAGTTAGAGTTAAGATATTGTGTAAAGTTAGAGTTAAGATATCGTGTTAAGTTAAAATTAAGATATCGTGTAAAGTTAGAGTTAAGCTATTGTGCAAAGTTAGAGTTAAGATATCGTGTAAAGTTAGAGTTAAGTTATCGTGTAAAGTTAGAGTTAAGATATCGTGTAATGTTAGAGTTAAGCTATCATGTAAAGTAAGAGTTTAGGTATCGTGTTACGTTAGAGTTAAGATATCGTGTAAAGTTAGAGTTACATGTAAGAGATCGTGTAAAGTTAGAGTTAAGGTATCGTGTAACGTTAGATTTAAGCTATCATGTAAAGTAAGAGTTTAGGTATCGTTTAAAGTTAGAGTTGAGGTATCGTGTAAATAAATATTAAATTATCGTTATGTCAGTTAAGTAACCGTGTAAAGTCAAAGTAAAGTTGTCGTATATATACAGAATTAAATCACCATGTTAAGCCAGAGTTAAATTTTTTTACATGAAAGCCAAATATGCATTCAATGTGTTCTACTGTAACAATGGCGTGACATGTCTCCTAGGAATTCAGCGCCTGCTTCCACATCAAGTCGTCTCAGACACCACATTACTCATTACAGTAGCCCCAGGTCCTTCGGGAGACAATTTATGTCTGCCATCACCGGCAGGGACGACTAAAGGCACCGAGTACGCAATTAAGATTATCTTACGGACACTTACTAGGAATGAAACACCTTCAAAACATAGATAAGATGAAATCAAAAGAAACTTCACTGACAAAGCAGACATTTTCATTTTTTGTCAATTTTATCTTTAATGACAAGCACCGAGTTTTATCTAGGTGTGAAGCCCCTAGCATTATATAAGATAGAAATCCTCACGTTTATCTATCTTTTATATAGTTTGATTGTATCAATGTGTAAATACATAAACACAAGGCAAATACAGTGAATTTTATTATCGTTACCGACGAATTACAAAGATTGAAACAAAAAATGTTTTAGACATATCTTTTTTGGGGGATAAAAGTGCAGGGAAAGACCAAAAATAATGCAAAATGATACATTTGTTACGCCATTTAAGATATACAAAAGCAACACGTGTAGAAAAATCAGCACACTCTTTATGATGTCATTTATACTGATGATGTCATCAATTGGCATTAATAGCTCAAATAAATGTTGTTGTTTTTTTGTTGTTTATTAGGGGGGGGGGGGGGTCTTTTGTTTGAAGGGGGGAGAAACATTAAATTGTTGTGTTGCTATAAGATGGTGATAATTTGAAGAAAAAGTCATGAAAAATGTAAAAGTATAGCAGAACCCCTAAAATCTCTAATATCGACATCTACGGGGGAAAAAAAAAAAAAAAAGAGTTAAGAAAGACAACATCAAAAATCGAGACATTATTGAGTAATCCGAGGTGCTTGGCTGTTAATTCCGGCGAGGTGCCCGTCATTGATGGAGGCGAGGTGCCCATCATTGATGGTGGCGAGGTGCCCGTCATTGATGGAGGCGAGGTGCCTGTCATTGATGGAGGCGAGGTGCCCGTCATTGATGGAGGCGAGGTTCTTGGTTGTTGAGTGATGCGTATGGCAAGTCAAATTAACATTTAGCATAAGATGGGGTCGAAAATGTATTATTGCTATCTTTAGATGAAATTGAGATATCTTGTACTTCAAATAAAGACAGATAAAAAGATATATAATTTGGAAATTGAGATATCGTAAAATGAAATAGAGTCATATCTAAAGGAAATGGAGATATCTGTTTTTTCCATAATTTCTGTTATTTTATAATAGATATCTTTAAATGTAATAAAGATATCTAATAAGGATTAAACGAAATATCTCCTTTGTTTAAAAGTTATCTCCTAATTAAAGAGTCATCTCAATTAGTTTATGTAATACATACTCAATTATATAGTATCCCTTACATGTGTTAAATGTAAAGTTACCTAACCATATAGCTGCAAGGTTATTAATTTGGTTGTTGAGTGATTCGAGTTTCTTATATGTAGTAATAGTCAAAAGATGTAGACTGCACTGTCGATCGGGGCTGGAAACGCTCAAAACCTCACTACAGTCAAACACTCTATATACACTTATTGCTCTGGTGTGAGGGAGACCTGAAGAGTTGTTTCCCCGAGATAAATCATGTTTCCCATCTGTGGAGTCTGTGTTATATACATATAACAAAAATACATCAACGTTTGGGCAATGCAACGATCCCCTGTGTTGCCACTGTTGTGACTGACCTGTTCGCCCTTATTTCATTATATTTACATTTGGTGTGGCAAAGCCCTTCTATATTACTACTAAAGTACTGCCAATAGCAGCTTCATCTTATGAGACTATAACTGAAGTTGACCTTTGCACCTCCGAGCGACTTAACAGTGTCACTACCGAACTTAACGGTATCTTCTGCTTTGATCCCGAACACCAGCTGCCTGTCTCAAGTGTCTGTGAGATCAACAAACAATTTGACGCCTGGATTTCTCACCAATTCATCCTTCTCCGGTTGCACGATAAACATCAACATGCCGGACTGCAAATATAACTCTGACCTGATTACTGCGGGCTTCCGGTGAGTGCGTGCGCCGGATATAGGTCGCAATAAAATCTAAATAAAATAAAATAGCGCGCACCATTTAGTTTGTATGCGACACATGTGGCAGTTATACCAGTTGGTCTGCCACATCTATGTAGTTTATTGTTTAAAGGTCTGGTAGCAAATATATACTACAAATACCTATCACTGTCAGTGTTTTGATTTTACATCAAATTGAACAACAATTATAGCCCTTCAAGTTCTTCAGCTGTGGAATCTCCTGTTCGCAGCCATTGTTGATGTTTGGGTGTCGTCCGGAACACATCGGGCGTTAGAGAGTCTAACAAAGAGAGACAACTCGTCCGATAATTTGCGAGGGGTTCCGAGAGGGATACTCGACAGGGAAAATGGATCGCGTGAGGGAGACTCGATGTTTTGTAATCCTATCATGTGATGTGTTTAAACCAATCAGACACGCTCTGAAATCGATGAGGAATAATAAGATGTATCAGCCAACGCGGACTGGTATAAGGTATATAAAACTTCTTTAGTATTGAAATCTACTTTATGATAATTTTATGATAATTATGAATTCTACCCGACATCTTAACTCGAGTGCACTGTAAGTTCTCCGTTCACTTAATGATGTTGTGGTTTGTTTATATTTGGGGATGGTTTTGCTTGTTTAGTGAAGTTTTAATCTTCGTGAATTGACTGGAATACGCAGACAACTGTAACAAAAAACAATGTATGATCAAGATTTCTATAAATGGCTGAGACTTATTCCATACCAGAATGCCAAGGACACAGAAGCCTATAGACAAGGCCACGATATACGTCTGCATATTAAGTAGCTTTTTACATAAGGGGAGGATGACGTTTGTAATCTAAAATAATAACCTAAGTAAATGTTGCTAATTGATACATATCTGCCCTGCCTCGTCAGAAGTAACAACATTCTATCAAAAATAAATCTGTGTAAAACAACTTAAGTTAATTATCGTTTACCACGATGTTTTTGCGAGCTGTGTGACAGCTTCAGAGATGAAATCGCAGGGTCGATCGGAAAACCCTCAATTATACATTGTATAGCAACTACGGTGTCGTAGATCACCGTTGTTGAAGCCCATACAAAATAACCAATACAGCTATATCAGCGAGTCAGTAGGCAGAATGGGGAGCAATGATGATATCTTCCAACAAACATTTAACGAAAAAGAAATCCAATTGATAAGGAAACCACATTGTAAGACGGACTTTTGTAGTTCAATAAATCAGGGCAAAAATGAGACGGTTGTCCATTTATACATATGAGAATACAACAACACGATCTTACCACAATAGAAAAACCTTAAGGTTACTTAACCATTTCTGTTCAGTTCCATATAAACCAAAGAACACCAGCAGTCGAGGATAGGAACTTCGTCAGCGAGTTGAATGGTATTGAAATCAGACCAAAATCATTCAATTATTTTTCTTACAAACTCAGCTTAAGTAAATCATCTACTCCAGTATCTTTAGTCAAAATTTATTGTTAAAACAAATAATCAATGACTGAGTTTAAACTTCATATTCAGGAATCTGTTGATGAGGATTCAATACTGGACGGCTGGAAAACAACAAACGTAGGTCTATCTTTAAAAGGTGAATCACTATAATATAGAAAAATGACAAGTTAAACCTTAATCCGAGGAAAGCTTTAACAACGACTTGTAGATGACGCAATCCTTAAAAGTATGTAAGATAACGACTTGTACAACGGGGATAACGTATGGACCATATATTGGAAACTTCTGAATACCAAGCACCGCGTCGTTAATTGTAAAACTGTACGGGAATTAACGGAACAGATAAAGGACATTCTATAGAACCTTCGAAAAAAATAGTAATCAACGTATTGAATAAAATAATTAATCGTAAATACCATGTGGAGTACCTCAGAGAGGTGTACTAGGACCCGCGTTATTTTAAATACATATTGGAGACAAAAACCAGTAGAATCAAGCCGTTTTAGAGTCAAATATTACAGATTTACACTACTAGACAGACAAATAAGCACCGTTTTTGACTAGACAATGGAAAAGTCATTAAAACTAAAAAGTTGACAATAAAATAACAATCAACCAGCGAAATTCAAGAAATACTATAATTCGGTAAATAAAAACACATCATGACTCATTTACATGTATTAAGGGACAATATGGTCCAATTCTGTTATCAAGTTTAGCAAGTATAAGCTAACATACTACCGTACTTCAAATACAAAGATTCCCCAGTCATTTCTTACCGTTATTCTAAATTCATTACTCTGTATGTGGATTGTTAAGAATGAAAAACATCTTTCAAAGTATTTTTACCATCCTCTCATTAAAACGTGTCCCACTCGTTACACTACCATGTAAAAAGGTACCTCATACAACCAAACAGAAAGAACGTATCCGTTCTCTCTCTCTTATTCTGAGATGTTTGTTTTCCAAGAAAATGAGCAGAGACATAAATATTCAATTGTTAACTTTTTCGGTGCACAATTTGTATAAAGCAAAACTACAGGTCAAATAGAATCATCAAAGGATCGAATCATGAGAATAATTGAGTTCAAATCTTACCGAGAAATTTTATTGACCGCGATAGTATACATTTATACATGTATAATGGGTAATTCGGGAAATAGCAAATATATGGTCCCACGAGGTTAAAAACTATTTCCCGAGGCGTCGAGACTTACTGTATAGCATCATCTCCATATTTGAATTAAGGGCACTAGGAACTCTCCTACCTTCTTACATTATGTAAAAAGATTTCTTCGATCTTCACTTATAATATGACAAACAGAACAGGGACGGCTTACTTCTAAGCTGTACGAAAAGCGGAACGATTTCGATTTTCCGATCGTAACTTTCCTTTTCTTGATGGCAACATATTTGTTTACCCATCTTACGATGTTTATGTGTAGCAGTTGATTCGGAATTGAAGAGCTTGCTTTGTATAGCGTGATATCATTGATAGCTGTCTGCTTCAGACGGACAGACCTGCAACACAAGGTTTCAAAAGATGCAGATCGACCAGGACTATAACACGGTTTACGGTTGCAATCACCACAGGAAAATATTCTGTTGTTATGTGGGATGTAAGTGTCGAGGTTTTTTGTTTTATTCTACTCATTAGTGTGCGTGGATGTTTCGTAATCTCTACCCCGGTCTGTCGCTCTGAGGACATGTCGTTACTTGGATATGACCTAGATATACATGGCGATGAATCAGAATGGTCTAATTCCTCTTGATAATTTTATCGCCTTTTTGTTGATCTTTCCTTTGTTCTTTCTTTGCCCTAGTTTTATCGATTCTGAGTGTAGATTACGGTCTTGTTGACGTTTCGGTACACTGCAGTCTAAATACCGGAGAGTGAGAAGTAACATGACTGAAAACGTTTAATATCATGAACGACATATATAGACAAAGGTGACAGAAAACTGCACGATGAAATGAACGGTACCCAGAGGACATAGTTTGAAACCGTACAAAATACCGAAAAGGGTCAAAAAAAGTACACAAAGAATAGTTTACAGAAGTGAAGTAGACAGTTATAATTAATTTCCAGGCGCAGTTGTTGACACTCCATCCTTCAATAGTTTTACATCATGTCCTAATGCCTATCTGCATGATATACCATTCAAACAGTTTTACCAGAGTTTTAACCCGCAACGGCAAGTCATCATTTGTCTTCCACAACCAAGATTTGTCGTCTCACAAAAGCGTATTTTCGAAGCTTAGATAAGGATACCTGATACTTTAGTCAACCCCATTATCCTAACAACGAGAGGTGCTCAGTGAGACCTTACCGGAAGTAAAGAATAGATGACAGGTTGAAGTACAAAATGCTACCGATTGTTGATGCTGTGATCTATTTTATTTTTTTACCGAGTTAACAAACTAGGAAACTAATAACTATGAGACTGAAACAACATTGATTTTTATATTGAGTCCTTATACGCAATTTAATCAAAGCATACGAAAGATTAAACATTACCGACAATAATTGTATTATGATCTCAGGAATAAAACTAATACAGATGCAGAGATGTGGTACAGTGTTCTCAGTGATTTTGAAGATTAAAAAAACTTAGGAATTTACGAAGTTGGTTAATTTCTGGAATAATCTAGTAAATGAACTTTGAAAACCAATATCCCATAAAATTGTCGGTGGCATAATATATTTCGTGCACAAACGTTCGTTACAGAAATGTATGCGATGTTAACTAAAGTGTCTTGTTTCTTGTACGAAGTGTCAGCTCAGGTACATTGTAGTTGGTCCATTTCTGGGATGACCCCTGACGCCTTTGCAACAATGCTAATATGATATTGCGTGGGTGTCTGTCATTGATACCTCTTGCCTCTAAATAATTTGTATAAGATGTTGTACTGAACTGTTTATGATTTAAATTAATAATCATATATACTTTTATACTGGTTCGCTGACCTTACTGCATATAAATTAAAATGAATGAACAAGTTGAAAGAGCAAGAGCTGTGTAATCCTATTCGGGTTGAGGAAATATATTGATAATTTAACAGGTATGTCTTGATGCCAATAAATTACTTATTTGATTAATTCTTGATATTCCACGTCACGTGCTGTAAGGGGGTAAAGACCCTGCTATCAGACTGATGACAACCACTAACGGAAAATTTTATAAGGCGGTCAAGTACAACAAGAATGTAATGTCACTGCTGAGCACCACTTCAGAAAGCGAGTGACATTACTAATATACCTTCAGTGCAATCTTGCAGGATGTTGTCAGAGCTCTGAGAATCCCCTCATCACACATGTCCATATTTTATCTATCCTGAGCAGAGCGAGGAAGCCTTGGCAAAAAGGGTATTTATCATATATCTGTCTGTAATAAGGTTTGTTTTGTATGTGTGACACTGTTGGCAGAACATGAACAATATACCGCACCGACTCATATCCGCCCAGCACGCGCAATATCCGTTTTACTTCCGGTTTAACACTTTTCAGAAAAATAAATCACCTTTGTTATATTCGAATTGTGATATACACCGATGATTTTGATGATGAACTGAATTAGTTACACAGTCAAATATATGATGAAAAAATGAAGGTACTGAACCGGTAGCAGATTATCCCCAGTGGTAAAGTCTAATGTTCAAATATTACATGTAACTATCACTAAAGTCTGATGTTCGATTATTAACTATCAGTTAAGTCTGATCATCGAGTATTAGCTATCAGTAAAGTCTGATGTTAGAGTATTAACTATCAGTAACGTCTAACATTAGAGTTATAACTAGCTGTAACGTCTAACATTAGAGTTATAACTATCAGTAACGTCGAACATTAGAGTTATAACACGTCTAACATTAGAGTTATATCTAACAGTAACGTCTAACATTAGAGTTATAACTAGCTGTAACGTCTAACATTAGAGTTATAACTAGCTGCAACGTCTAACATTAGATTTATAACTATCTGTAACGTCTAACATTAGAGATATAACTATCAGTAACGTCTAACATTAGAATTATAACTAGCTGTAAAGTCTAACATTAGAGTTATAACTAGTTGTAACGTCTAACATTAGAGTTATAACTAGCTGTAACGTCTAACATTAGAGTTATAACTACATGTAGCTGTAGCATGTAGAGAATTAACCAGGTTTTACATCATTACTACATGTAGCGCAAACGTCTGATAGGAGTGATACAGCCCTGACAAATAACATTAGTAGGAACATTTAGTAAATAACACTGTTTCCCTGCACGCAAAACGGTGATTTCTTACGTCCCGATTCCTCTCCTATGACTAAGCGACTAATCGGTTGTGACGTTTTTATTAGTTTTCGCACGTATGAAGCTGTGATAGTCTCCGGTGTTAACGTTATTTATATACTTATTATTACGTTGACCTGTTCCTATTCGCTAACATTTAAGTCTCTGGGGGGAAAACACAGAAAAACGGCATGATAAAGTTCTTACATTGTAACTGTGAAAATAATTCGGTATTTGTGTAGATTTGTTTTGAGGTTGTCTGATAAAAAGACACTTGCTTAAGGCGACATTTCTAAAAATTGTAATGTGTTCTTGATATGTTAAACATAATTTGATGAATAAATCTGAATTCCAGTGGTGATGGATTAACAAAATTTCCCACTACTGTGAAGTTATTACAGGTAAAAAAAAACCGAGGGGTAAATATTACTGTGAAGTTATTACAGGGAAATCTCAACCCGAGGGGTAAATATTACTGATTGTCTAATCTGAGACAAAATTGTCATTGTATTTACTCTCCCTATTCGTCAAACCATAGGGGTTGACACAGAAAACATACCCTGGGGTGATAGAGAAACCTTGAACAGGTGAAACGGAAATCAATTCTGTGAATGGTGGTAGAAAATTAGTATTTACGAGGAAAGACTCTCGCTGAGATCTTTATATAGACGCTTAAAATAGAAAGGCTTTGCAAAACAAGTGCGACTGATGGGCCTGTTTTATTCTTTGAGTAAATTTGTACGCCTGGTAGCCCGCCGATGTAACATTTATTCCAACAGAGCGAAGCGTCCGCAGGTAGCCTGTGGCCTCTCTTGGCCATGCTTATCTTCCTCTTGTAGCCTGTGGCCTCTCTTGGCCATGCTTATCGTCCTCTTTTTGCACATTGAGACGATTTGGGTAGTTCTTAACGTTTATCAGGATTCCTGTCATTAATAAAAAAAAAATACCGAATTCATTTTTCAACGTCTATGAGAATTTTCTGTGGAACACCTAACTATCAATTCATTTCAGCGAAATTTTGAATGTCAGGTAACATGTAGATGAGTCGCTAAATTACCATTTTATGATATCAATACTAAGTCATTAAGGCTGATGTTTTCACAAAAATAGTTCACAGAGCTTATAACATGTCAATATATTTTACGACCCAACTAAATGCTACGGAGTGACTTACAGTACTTATATACCTAGGTCATGCGGAGCTTAATTTCTATTAAAATTATAAACATTATGACCCTTTTTAGTTTAAAATGTTGGATCCAAGATGGCGCCTTAGCAACCCCCTTAACCTACGGCCCCATATCTTTGCGTGTGACGTCATCAATTTAAGTGTTAACGACTGAATTATTTCCCCTGTTTCCAATAGGTGTGTATATTTAGTGTGACGTCATTTTGACGGAATTAACTCCCCTTGTTTCTGACTTTTTACCTTCTGATTTCAGGTATTGCATCCATGGACTGTCTCTCTCTCTGCAATGCTTGACAGACCTGTTTTTTTCTCTCTTTTCTTTTCTTTTTTGCTCTTTTTCTGCTCTTTTTAATCATATATTTTCATTTTCCTTGATAATCTTATGCATAAAACATATTTACAAACAATAAATAGTTACAACATGCGTTTTTTTACAATATAATATAATTCTTTTATTTTCAATGTGCTGATTAAATAAACTAAGGTGTTAAAAAAACACGAATGCCTTTTTCAAATAAAAAATAGTGTTGGTTTTCCTCGCTCAACATGGCATATAAGTAGTGTTGTCGTGTTGTTTTAACTGAAAGAAATATAAAAAAAATTTATCAAAACATTAAAAAACAAAAAACAGAAAAGCAAACTGGCCGCTTGCACGTCGTTGTCTATGCATTCTTTGACGATGTTGTTTCCTAATGCACTCCTTGTTGTTTGATATGTTTTGTCGTTCCTTCCTGTAAGTGTCTGCTTGCCGTTGTATTAATTGGTGTTGGCGGAGGAAGTCGGATAGACTGCATATTGTCAGAATCGTACGGTAAGCTTTAGATGACGCCATGGTCGTCGAACGTGACGTCACTTCCATCGATCGATATCAGCTCTTAACGCAGGCTTCTATGTAAAATCAACATGGACATAGATGGAGGGACTGACATATGGACATGGATGGAGGGACTGACATGGACATAAATGGAGGGATTGACGTATGGACATAGATGGAGGGACTGACATGGACATAGATGGAAGGACTGACATATGGACTTGGATGGAAGGACTGACATTTGGACATAGGTGGGAGTACTGACATGGACATAAATGGAAATACCGCCAAAGGTGGACAAATAGTGGACAAAGGTGGACAAATAGTGGACAGATATGGACAAATGATGACAAAATAAGGACAAAATACAATACAGAATCAGCAGTATCTGCATATTTTTACATTAAAAAAGATTATTTCGTATTTGTTTTAATATTTTGAATAAGTTTAGTCTCAAAATAAAACATTTTCATATTCCTTTCATAAGCTTCCGATGGATTTACAGTTGTAAAATTCGGCGAACGACTTCTGCTGCTTGACCATCCAATGAAAACAGAAGCAGAATGACGTCACACGCAATATACACATCTATTGGAAACGGGGGGATATAATTCAGTCTGTAACACTAAATTTGATGACGTCAGAGAAATACACACATCGATGATAGTGACGTCACGTTCGACGACCGTGACGTCATCTAAAGCTACCCCATTGTGAACACATAGTTGAATTCGTTTCTGCCGGACCTAAGAACTACGCGTACCGCACAAACAAAAACAACACTACGTGTAATTAGGTCAGGTGATTTTCCCTGAACGTATAAAACGACAGGACTGTCAACTTCTCTGTGATGACAAAACGACAGGACTGTCGACTTCTCTGTGATGAAAGACATTGTATTGTCGGACCGCGGTAGAGTCACAAAAACAGTAGACGACAAAATAATGAGGGATCAGAGGACATTTGCGCTGTACAACGAAACGCGTACCAAATTGTGTAGACTCGTATATACTAAAAGGGTCATTTAAACAAGTATCCGTACGGTTATTAAAGTGTAAAGAGCTGTTTTCACTCCTTTTGTCGTTACAGGTGCTACATCTGAATCAAAATCGGCAACACTCTTTACTTTGCGAATCAATTAAGGACCCCTGTACTATCTTTGTAAACCACTTGTACTCCAGAGGGACCAAAAGTAACTCTTATACTTTTCACTATCTGTTATGACGTCACACTAACGGATAGTTGACACTACACCAGGCTTTGAAGGACGGTTCAGTCTACGAATAGCAACGATTCAGTATCAGGTATTTTCTTTACTTTAAAACGTATTTCATGACAATTCTAACTATTTCTTGAATCGTAACTGTTTTAAAGCTATAGAATAGCTAGAAATTGTTAAGTCACTTCGGCTATGACCAGTGCCTTTACAGTATGAAATCCTTTAAAAGACATGATAGATGTCTTACAAAATAGATGAATACTTATACATGCAATATGCTTATAGAAATATCTAAACTTTCGTTTTCGTGGGGGGAAAACAGCTATTTTCGTTAATGCTTCCCAGTGATAATCCTGGAGGGGGCCATTGACCCATCAAAACTGAAATTGACCCCTCCGTCTTCCAATGTTCTTTTGATTTTACATAGAAGCCTGAGTTAAGAGCTGATATCGATCGATGGAAGTGACGTCACGTTCGACGACCATGGCGTCATCTAAAGCTTACCGTACGATTCTGACAATATGCAGTCTATCCGACTTCCTCCGCCAACACCAATTACTAGACCTTTCTCATTTTAGGGTAGACCTAGACAAGCAAATATAGGGGTCATTTCAAACTTTATATGGAACGTAGCGTAAAGGGTATGTCAGAGTGTGTACACGCACATATGGAGACACATTATACAATATTATGTGACCGGTGACCACAGTCGTTATAGTCTTTTTTCGTGGCTCATTGCGGCAAGTATGTTGATATCTTAATGTCTCCATTAGGATCTCACCCGGGACCTCTGATGTATTATTCTGACAACGAATGAGTTAAAAGAAATTCCCCGAGCCAAAAAAAGTCAGTAGGAAGAAGGTGGTATTTTACCAGAGTGACAGGGATCACATTTGTACATTTGCAGATTAAATTTACCATCCACAAACTTCTGATGACACGATGTTTAACGCTAACACAGGTGCCTATTAATTATAGCGTTAAGCTAAAGGGACTTGTTTCACACATTTTCATCTCTTAGGTCCTTTGCATTTTTCGTATGTTCCTTCGCAACAGTAACCATCCTCGACATCCAGGGTTTACGCTCACTTTCGCTCTCTGCACCCCTGAAATATGTCATAGCAATATTGAAGGCACGAAGACAGCTGTTTGGTTGGTCTCAAGTAAAACAAACTGACCAATCGCTAGGCTGATACCTGTCCTGCGAGATTCTCTTGATGTTTATCAAAGGAGCGAACTAGTCTTCTTGTCTCATCAACAAGATGGCGCACACTGAGCCTTTAATTTTGCTTTGACATATTCCAGGGGTGTAGAGAGCGAAAGTGAGCGTAACCCCTGTATAACGAGGATGAACAGTAACATGATGGCGACGAAGTAACCACAGGGACCTGATAATTTGTAAGAGTTATATTTGGTAATTTTACACATGGGAGGGGGCGATGTTAGAATCCTTAGAAGACTGTTCTGGGGATACTTTCAGGGGAGTCCTTGTTTTTTCAATATAAACTGTAATTTAAAAAATAAAATGTTTTCTGAAAAAAAATCCCAGTAGGGTGTGATCAGCCAGGAGAAGTTTATCAATTGTTATGACAATCAGGGGATGTAACTGTAGGTAAGGATAAAAAAAATATAATTATCTATTGTTTGGTGCAAGCAGGGGGACATCAATCCTTAATACAGATGAAATAAAAAAAAGATTTTGTGATGCTCCCTGAATTTACTACTCTCAGTGTCCGTCTCTGGCTCCGTGCTAGGTCTGCCTCAACATGAGAAATGTCTAGTACTACTATGGCAAGCAGACACGTACAGGAAGGAACGACAAAACATATCAAACAACAAGGAGCGCATTAGGAAACAACATCGTCAAAGAATGCATAGACAACGACGTGCAAGCGGCCAGTATTATTACAAACTACCCTGTAAGTATAAGTATATTGTAAAAATAGTGCATTTGCTTTTCTGTTGTTGTTTTTTTAATGTTTGATATCTTTTTTTTTCTATTTCTTTCAGTTTAAACAACACGACAACACTACTTATTGGCCATGTTGAGCGAGGAAAACCAACACTATTTTTTATTTGAAAAAGGGCATTCGTGTTTTTTTAACACCTTAGCTTATTTAATCAGCACATTGTAAGTAAATAAAAGAATTATATTATATTGTAAAAAAAGCATGTTGTAACTATTTATTGTTTGTAAATATGTTTTATGCATAAGATCATCAAGGAAAATGAAAATATATGATTAAAAAGAGAAGAAAAAGAGCAGAAAAGAAAAGAAAAGAGAGAAAAAATAGGTCTGTCAAGCTGCAATACCTGAAATCAGAAGGTAAAAAGTCAGAAACAAGGGCAGTTAATTCCGTCAAAATGACGTCACACTAAATATACACACCTATTGGAGACAGGGGGAGATAACTCAGTCGTTAACACTAAAACTGATGACGTCACACGCAAAAAAACACATGATGAAGTGATGAAGATAGAGTCCGATAAACGGGAGCTGTGTAAAACTAGCTTTGCGCTCGGAAATTTTCGTATTTTTCACCAGGAAGTATAACTAACACCAATATAAAATATTATCAATAAGTTTAGTTGATATATTTAAATATTAATTATTATATTTACGCATACATTTTAAAAGATTGGTGTTAGGAAGCTCACATAAATATAAACTAAAATGTCTGGAATAATCCCGAGTTATAAACTTTTCCGAAAGAAACTCGAGTGTTCCGAAAGAGCCATTGCATGGGATCTTAAAAAATGTCTGTGAAGTTGCTTCATGTTTAATTATTCAAATGACAATTTAGTTTTGTTGGCCTAAAAGATAAAGGTTCAGAAATAGTTCTTATTGGCGAGAATCACTGTCATTTATTATTCTGTTGCACGTCATTTTCAACCAGAATGAGACAAATGAAAGTAGTTTGCCGAGGATTTATATGGTGAGGGTCCAGTTAAGTGCAGCTGTTATGATGCCAAACTCGGTAAGAGCGCATAATTATTGTCATCATAATCAGTCGCCACATACTCAAATATAAAGTGAGATTTTAAAATTTATCTTGATTTACGTAATTTTTAGCACACAGCCTTGTTGAAGAATTCTAGTTTGGTTTGATTTGGGGAGGGGAGAGTTGTTATTTGTTTTATATTATTAATGAGGAGGTATTGGTTTCTTTGACATCTGTTTACCCGAGGTATGCCGTTTTTACAGCAATTTTGAGGTAAATATATACAGATAGTTGATGTCAGAAAGCTGAGTAAGTTGATTCAACATTTATCATTCACATCACTTGTCTGGTTTGTTGTAAGCAAAAATTATTGATTTCTGCTGATTATCCTGTGTTATAAATTCATGGTTTAAAGTGTGTGCTCATGTATTTTGTGAGTTAACAGGTAAAGGACATGTACAACTGTTCAGTGTTCCTCCAAACCAATCAAATTAGTTAACATTAACCCTCACCCACCCAAACAAGAGCCCCATGGGCCTAACAGGTCACCTGAGTTGTAATGCAATTGTTATTTGTTGTTGTGATATGACAAAAACAAAAATTACATATGTATAGCAGGGAATTTCGCCCCTCCCCAGGGAGGAATTGGTACCCCAGGGGTTGTGAAATTCACATTTTGATTAAGCACATCAGGATATTTCCATCCATGAGAATGTTTTCATATCTGGATCTGAAGTAGACAATTATTGTTTTAGCTATTTTGGCTCCGCCCTCAGTCCCTTAGCGTGCACATGATGACAACTCCAACCAAGTATGACTTTGTTACTACTAAAAATAACTGAAAATATATCTTGAAAAGTCTTATTTCCATAAACTACAGCAAAATGTATCCCCTCCCCAGGAGTAAATGTGCAACAATTGATAAAAAACTTAAGATATACACCTCATATACATCAGGTATACACCTTCTATAAATCAAATATATACACCTTCTCTACTACAAATATAAACCTCCCATACATTACCTATACATCCACCATCAACTCCAATAAGTCAGATATCAACTACATACATCAGGTATACACCTTCTATAAACCAAATATATACACCTTCTCTACTACAAATATAAACCTCACATACATTACCTATACATCCATCATCAACTCCAATAAGTCAGATATCAACTACATACATCAGGTATACACCTCCTATAGATCAGGTATACACACCTCCCATACATCAGGTATACACCTCCTATTGAACAGGTATACATCTCCCATACATCAGGTATACACCTCCTATTGAACAGGTATACATCTCCCATACATCAGGTATACACCTCCTATAGATCAGGTATACACACCTCCCATATGATACATCAGGTTACACCTTTTATGCATCAGGTATACACCTTCCATGCATCAGGTATACACCTTCTGTACATCAGATTAATATTACACCTATACATCGAGTATGCATGCACATATACATGAGGTATATGTCGGGTCCATATTCTCTGTAGGTAAGGTCACTACCTCATCTTTATAATAGTTGTCTGATTGGTTCATATTGATTGCATGCACAGGAAATATAACATGTTGTTTGCTTGTGCTGGAGTTTCCCAATTATGTTCCCTTAATGTGGCCTCTCTAGAACAAGAAGCACAGGCGCATTAATTATCAATAACTCACTTGGAGTTTTATTTTTCATTAAAAGTTGTTGATTACCTCTAACCATACAAGAAATATCAGCTGGTTGATCTCAATAATTTCCATGGTTTTTTTAGGCCTGATCGAGATATGCTACAATTTTGGCAGTCATTCAGGAAGAGTAGGTTTTTGAAGATGAAATGTCTTATTTTTCTCTTTACCAGAAAAAATACCATGAATATATTTTGTATCATGTACATAGTATCTTCTGGAAAATGAGTAGACACTATATATAATAGAGATGATAAATATGGTACCTTATGTAATGAGGCTGTATTATACATGTAGAGGATACCCTTACACAATAAATAATGAAGCTTTATGAGGTAAATCCATTAACAAATTTCAGCAAGTAGATGATATACATGTATATTTGAAAACTGTCTCAGGATATGTTTCATATACATAACTAATTATAGAAACAGTATACAAAATATGTAAAGATAGTATTATGTGTATATAGTATATATTTAATATATATATAAAACAAGGCAAAGTATTATGTGTAAGGCAATCCATAGTCTCCTATAGGTAAAGATTTCTATATTTAACAAACAGTACCTATTATGTCAGAATGTATCTACTGTTAGGAAAGTACCCTGATACATACTTCTTGCACTCCTCCATCCCAAGAATTAGATGTCCTTGTACACCAAATCTGGTTACTCCAGGTGAAATAGTATAGAAGTAGAGTGCAAACCTATAATCCCCCAGGAATCAGTGGGGGACTAAAATGTGTATATAGGTTATATATATAAGTGGTAAACTTTTTATATACTCTGTATACTCCTTTGTACACCACTTTTTCTTTACTGTGTACAGCCATATAACACTCTCCGTATACTCTGTTTATCACTCATTTATACTCTGCATACAACTTTCTGTACAATATTTATACCACTCTCTATGCTCTGTATACCACTCTTAATATACTATGTAGGCCAATTGTGTATACCCTGTATATCGCTCTTTTTATACTATGTTACAAGACCAATCCTTATATACTCTGTATATCACTCTTTATAAGCTGTATACCACTCCTTAGGCTTATATACTGTGTAAACCACTCTATATGCTGTGTTTACCACTTCTTACATATACTGTATACCACTCTTTGTGTATTATATAGACAAAGTCTAATATACCCTGTATACCACTCTATGTATACCATGCATATCACTCTTTATATACTCTGTATACCACCCTGTGTACTCTGTAAACCACTTTTTATGTACCCTGTATGCCACTCTCTATATACCATTATTTATATACTTTGTATACCACTCTCTGTATACTATGCTTATCACTCTTTATATACTCTGTAAACCACTTCTTATATACTATCATTATATAACCTTCTCAATATTTCTTTGTAAAGACATCTTTGTTATATTTTATAATAAACAAGAGGCACTGAGTTAGGACCTGAGTCTCCTGGCAAAATCCTAACAAAAGCGTATCCAAATTTTGATGCTCAGCAATATATATACTACTACAGCCAGGTATTACACATGTAATTACTACTACAGACAGGTATTACATGTATATTTACAATCACAGACATGTATTACACATGTATTTACTATCACAGACAGCTGATATAACACATGCAATTACGTACTACAGAGAGGTTCATATATATATTGCTATTGTTGTTTTTGGGGGGAGGGGGTTAAATGGAAAATAGTTTTATTTATTTATTTATTTTCTCATTATATAAATATCTGTTTTACCATGATATCTTATATTTGAATGGTAATATAGTGCATGCTGTTACCATGTATCTAGCTTGTGTGAAATGCCTTTTAGGTCACACAATACAATTGTATCTCTTCAAAATATATCTAGTGATCAATATCTCGAAGACTTTAAAGAACATGCACCTGATGATGAAAAATCACTTATCTGTATATATGTACTGTATTAAATAATGAAATATTGCTTCTTGTCTGTGATAGTACAAGTAAATACAAGTTTATAACCAGTTTGAAACAATGAATTTATGTTCCTTACATGACAATTGCAATGTATTGATAGAGCATAGAATTACAAATACATAAGTATGTTCCCTTAATGTCTGTGATAGTTAAAACAATTTTATCTGAAGCAACATAATTCAAGATCCATAGCTTGTCTGTGATAATAAATACAGGTGTATGACCAGTCTGAAACAGTAAATAAAAAAGTATGTTCGTATGTCTGTGATAATTAAGCAGCCTGAAACAACTAATAAATGTTCCTAATATGTTTTTTTATAGTTAATACAAGTTTATAACCAGTCTGAAACAATTAATAAATGTTCCTAATATGTTTGTTATAGTTAATATAAGTTTATAACCAGTCTGAAACAATTAATAAATGTCCATTACCTGTCTGTAAATTTGTACGGGTCATAATACAATTTTATCAAATTACTTTTAAAACATTAAATCCGTGAAGAAAATCAAGATAAAACATTTTAATGACTAAATTGTAAGGAACGTTCTTAAATGACCATAGATGTCAATAGAACACAAACAAACAAACAAACGTTGCCAGGGTACACATATACTTTATTTTTGGTATAATAATACACTTATTGCTTACCCCGTTGACTTGTTAACAGTCTAGAGATTATTTTAACATATCGTGGTAGATTTGGTACCCATGATATATTCCATGTATCTGGATTATACCATTGGTCAATATATACTACCCAGCAAGGGTTATCTACTGTAGAGGCTAAAGGAATCGAAAACTTGTCATCTTGACTTTATATTCAACAAAAAATAGCTCTCATCTTTCAGTGTTTGTCATCAGTAAAGACGTGATCGCCAAATTAAGGTTTGATATTTATGACAATTAAACCTCCATGCATTTGATAGGAGACATCCGACAATTACACGAATAAACGATTTTTTTCCCTCAAAAAGAGAAAAGAGACGGGATACTTATATTGTGAGGGTCATAGTTTAAAACCTTTACATCATTTGCCAATCTCGCCCACAAACATGTTAATAATTATTTTATTTCCTAATACGGCATTCGTTAATATTTAATTTACCTATTTCAAATGTGTATTTCTCATGAAAGAGACATCGCTACGGTTGTATTGCATTTCAATGACGTAATGTTTTTGCACAGATTCTGCATCGATTGAAATTTCGTCTAATATTATGATTTCCGGCAGTGTGTGCTAGTTATATTGTGTTGCGCTTGTCACGATAATTTGAATTTCATTTGTATGTCCAGAATAACCAGACAACAATATCTAATTAACTGAATCTGAAGATCGACCTTAAACCCTCCTGGTATAGCTACCGTAAAAAAAACAATATCTTGCCTTTTGAATGAAGTCAATTACATTTGATGTTATAGTGCAGTAAACAATCTAGGGTACTACCGTATAGAAACATACATACATATGTTATCAAGATTGTTTTAATATAGAAACATTGAATCGATTTGTAAGGTTTCTGTTTATCAAACGGCAACTTTACATCAATTATTGATATTGGTAAAGCTACGTGTATAATGTACACAGTAAAAAAACGTTTATTGAGTGTCACACTCATTGACAATTAAAGATGCTTAAAATAAGGATAAAGAAAATAAATGAACAAAACTTATAAAAAAAAAAACTTCTCAAAAAAAGAACAAAAATGGTTTTTTTCGATAAATAAGAGGTACTTTTTAATATCAAGATATGGTTTTTATACACACAAACGTATAGCTGAGAGAATCATGTACATGTAACGAACGAAAGCAAATGACATTTTTTTCAGAATATAGAATATGTAAACCGGCCGTAATATAAAATATAGTGTCTTCTAACATGTGAGTGCTTGTAATATAACCTTTACATTGCAACAATAAATGAAATATGTTTAAATGAATGAGAATTATAACAATAGAAAAAAAACTTTTCAAAAACGAAAATCTACATTGTAGTTGAAATTGAAAAATCTTCTTTCATTGTCTTGAAAGACAGGAAGTTATAACATTGGTTTAAAAACGTCTTAGGAACTAGACATATACCCTGTACGTGATTCCAGTTTGGTTACTAAAATAGAATAGTAATGGAATTTGGACCGAGGAGGGTAGGCTTGTTCACAGTACAAACATAGCATTAACCATTGTCTCAGATTTATATATGAATATATATGTCTTTTTTATTGCTTTTGCTTTTTGCCCTCAAAATCAATACGTCTGTAATTATGTAACCTCAAAACAATGGAGAATTTACTATGTTCAGCTGAATTTTTAAATACATTTGTCTTATAGATGGATTATTGGGGAATATTTGCATTAAGTTTGCATCTGTTTGTATGACGAATTATTCCAAAACACATGTTCGCTCCAGTTATAGTTTTATATCCAAGCAACTTAAGATAATGCCAAGAAAGGAATCACTTTTTTTAAGAAATAGTTAATTGGAGCAGAAAGCCTACCAATGTAAACATCTACCTCATAATAGTTCGTCCATTTAGAAATTATCAGTGGGACCAAATGTCAAAAGAAGAAGATTTACATATCTGAAACTTATACAGAGCTATACAGCTTAATTGTAAAGAGTTTATACATCCTTTGAAATGTTTCAACATTTCGCTAAGACAAATAATATTTTTTTTATTAATATAATATGAAAACAGTGCCAAGCGAAGGTGAGTGAGCCTTTACTCTCTGGGATTTTCATAGGTGAAAGATCTTTTTAATACAACCTCTCTCTTATCTGAATCCAGCGTTAGCATGTCTTAGCTTTGTTTGGATGCGTTGCCCAATTGGTATGCAGGTAAGGTAACCCATTGTCCATTAGCATAGTCTTGGTTTACAATCTGCAGTGATTGTGTTTGTTGAAATCATTGGAGTCATAGTGCTGTCATCCTTGAGCATATGTGCGTGGATAGCATTTTTCTCATGCAATCAGTAAACATATCTGGATGTAGAAGTGGTAGACCTGTTTGGCCATAGAAGTGGTAAATGTCTATCAGTACTATAGGCAAACAGGATCATCACTTCTACATTCGGACACATGTTTAGCTGTAGAACTGGTAGACATTTCTGAGATAAGAAGTTGTAGACCTGTGCGGCAGAAGAGCTTGTAGACATGTCTGACTGCAGAGGAAGTGGTAGACTTGTCTTCCTGTAGAAGTGGTAAACTTGTCTGGCTGTAGACGTGGTAGTCCTGTCAGGCTGTAGAAGGGGTAGACTTGTCTGGCTGTAGAAGTGGTTGTCTTGTCTGGCTGTAATGTGGAAGACTTGTCTGACTGTAGAAGTGGTAGGCTTGTCTGGCTATAATGTGGTAGACTTGTTTGACTGTAGAAGTGGTAGACTTGTCTGGCTGTAGAAGTGGTAGACTTGTCTGGCTGTAATGTGGTAGACTTGTCTGGCTGTAGAAGTGGTACCCATGTCTGCCTGTTGAAATGGTAGACATGTTTGGCTGCAGACTTGGTAGACATGTCAGACTGCAGAAGTGGTACACATATCTTGTTATAAAAATGGTGCACATGTCTTGCTTTAGAAGAGGTAGACATTTCTGGCAGTAGAGCCTGTAGACATGTCTGACTGTAAAAGTGGTAGACTTGTCTGGCTGTAGAAGTGGTAGACTTATCTGGCTGTAGAAGTGGTAGACATGTCTGGCTCTAGAAGTGGTGGACTTGTCTGCTGTAGAAGTGGTATACTTGTCTGGCTGTAGAAGTGGTAGACTTGTCTGGCTGTAGAAGTGGTAGACATTTCTGACTGTAGAGGTGGTAGACTTGTCTGACTGTAATGTGGTAGACTTGTCTGGCTGTAGAAGTGGTAGACTTGTCTGGCTGTAGAAGTGGTAGACTTGTCTGGCTGTAGAAGCGGAACCCGTGTCTGCCAGTTGAAATGGTAGAAATGTTTGGCTGCAGACTTGGTAGACATGTCAGACTGCAGAAGTGGTACACATGTCTTGCTATAAAAATGGTGCACATGTCTTGCTTTAGAAGAGGTAGACATTTCTGGCAGTAGAGCTTGTAGACATGTCTGACTGTAGAAGTGGTAGACTTGTCTGGCTGTAGAAGTGGTAGACTTGTTTGACTGTAGAAGTGGTAGACTTGTCTGGCTGTAGAAGTGGTACACTTGTCTGGCTGTAGAAGTGGTACACTTGTCTGGCTGTAGAAGTGGTACACTTGTCTGGCTGTTAAAGTGGTACACTTGTCTGGCTATAGAAGTGGTAGACTTGTCTGACTGTAATGTGGTAGACTTGTCTGGCTGTAGAAGTGGTAGACTTGTTTGGCTGTAGAAGTGGTAGACCTGTCTGGCTGTAATGTGGTAGACACGTTAGAATGTTGTGGTAGTGTTGACGTCTACAGTCTTCTTACCAAAGATTGTTATGATGTTGTAACTTCTGCGTATATGTAATTATAACATCTGATACTATATAATAACCACAAAGACGCAATGTAAACGTTCCAGACATTTCTTTTAGTCTGTTAATCTTCGCTGATTGTTTCTCGTAGCTTCAGTATCTCCTGGCGTCAATGATACCTTTAACACAATGTTTGACTCTGTCTCGGATCATTAGTAGATGTTATCTATGTGTTACTTTCCTGATGTGACAGGAGATATTAATGCCATGTTATTTTGATATCGTGGCTCCAACTGTCGACCTGTCGTCTGGGTTTTTACGAGACGTTTTATTCTTATTTTTTATGTTTCATCCAGTTTCCAGGAATGATCTCATTGTTGTTCCGTCTCCTTCCGTATCAAACATTTTCTTTAATGTTACAATCCAGCTGCATCCTCATTTACAGCCATTATGTCTGAACTAACTCTGTAACGCTTACTCTGCTCAATAAGGAAATTCTTTGTCAGTGTCGATATCCAGTTGTTCTTGATTACTAGTCTTTGCTTTGCAGTTCCTGAATTCTGCTGCTATCAATATGCTGTGGTTATGATCAATTAATAATGTCTCCGAGGTTGGTCGTTATCTTGTATCTGGATTTTTTTCTGACACGTTTTATATAAAATACTAGTTAACGAGTAAGTTATCTGCTACTTCCAAACGTTGTACATTTATAACGGTATAAAGATTGCTATTTTCTATATATATTTCGAAACACTATAGAGATAGGTTTTCACCCTTTTGACTTAAGGTATCATAAATGAGTCCTTAATAGACGAAACGGTTATGTGGTGCAGTAAAAAGGTTAACTTTGGGTTCTGCATTACTTGATGACATTCTTATGGTATAAAGGTTCCCCAACGAGTGGTGGTTGGGTATCATGTTTATCTAACTAGAGTTAGTTAATGTTCAAATTGTATAAGGACACGGAATTGAGCGAGTGTCTTTTACAATTTGAAAATTAACTAACGAGAGTTAGATAAGCGTAATAACTAATCATCACGAGTTTTGGGACCTGTTTCTCCTATAGCGTTCGTATTTTATTTGAAAAAAACACATGTTTCCCTTGGAAAATAAATCAAAGATTGACCAATGAAATCACGTACAGGGTTTTACCTACTAGTGAGTAACCAAAATTTTCGCCAAACCCAAGCAGGTTTATTCAATGAGTCCTGAGTGAGGAAACCTACAGTGATTACAACAATTGTGAAACAGGTTTCTTGCTTATATTAACCACTCTTGTTTGCCCGAATGGAAGCGGGCAGAGGGTCTTAATGTCCGAACTTTATTACATCTGCACAAAGCCCTTCCTTATCTAGTAATATCTAGTATTATCTAGTGGCTATTTTACTGTTGATGTTTAAATATCTATCTGCGTTAACATAAGTTATACTTATACAGAAAAAAATACAGATCGTTGTTGTTGATATTCCCAGAGCTGTGTCCATACATTGCTCATTCTGTTCTTATAATTGATTCGATGTCACCGATAACTATGATCATAGCATACTGATGAACTCTGTATTCGACTTGTTGATGTCCGTATCAGTATTCTGTGTGCTCGTCCTCAGCAACACGCGTAATGCCTAGCAATGATCAAGGTCAGCCTGGATAGTTCCCAACTGAAGCGTGCTCTTATCTGTTTCACAAAGGTTTCCATTATATGACGGCATTACCTTCACCATGGCTAATTCTGTCCCGAGACTAGCTGCTCTATTCCTGTCGCTAGGGCATGCTGAGTAGGCCCATAAACCACACTTACACACCCATGGCCTACGGAAGTTACATAAATCTAGACGTGGGAATTAAGACATATTTGTTTATATAGGTGAATTGTTACATATAGCTTAAGGGAGGTGAGCGTGATTTCCTTATATGAACTGGATCTGTCAATATATATCCTCCCACTATTTAGACACATGTGTTTGTGTTGATTAATGAACAATAATAATAATAATTCGAGGTTCTTATATACCGCTTTATCACAACCTAGTTCGTAGGTCGTCTCAAAGCGGTTCTAAATTATTATCCGTGGTTATATGGCCTTTGCAACCAGTCAATATCTTTCTCAACTCCCTAGGAAGCATACAGTCGGTGCTGCCATTTCGGCGCTCACAGCTACCATTCTACATTTCTAGCACTGCCCAACCACGTACTCATTTACACCAAGGTAGACTGGAACAAGTTGAGCAAAGTATCTTGCTCAAAGATACAACACAGTGCCGTGCCGTGACTCGAACTCGCAACCCTTCGGTCACGAGCTCGGCGTCCTACCACTATACTTCCGTGCCTCCTAATGAAGAGATGGTAAACCCTTTGCTGATTTCCTAATTAAGCGTAAGCGTACAACTTTAACGTTTGTGAAGTACCGTAGCCAGTTTACTTTCGTATATTTGGATTCTAAATATATCGAGATGACCTGTTTTTTAAGTAATATCCAAATTTAAAATGACACTAGAAAACCCAAGCAAAACAACAGGATTGATTCATGCTGCATGTTTGAAAAGAATAGGATAGATAGGTTATAAATTATATTTTTCATTTTTTTATCATGTGTTTTATTATAGGAGAGTGATCCTGACTTTAACAGTGCTTCCTTAAAAATTGCCAAATACGGTTTAAAGTAAACACAAAAAAAATCAGGGTAACCGCAAGCAAACAAACAATGTTTTGAATTTGGCCAAATACACTGGTTTATATTTATAGGAAACGGATAAGCTTTAATAAGACTGACACTGCTCATATGACTTTCTGAACCACTTACAGTTTTAAACACTACCACTTTATAACCATATCAAGTTCTAATGGCATCCATATCATCTATGAATGCCATGGATCCACTTGATAACGTCATTATTATTTCGACACCAACACGTAACGTTGCAAAACCAATACACGGTACACACAATTATTTGAAACTGAATGCTGGAATTTGGTAATTTTTATTAACATTGGAAGCAAATTTGTCACCTTTAAGTTCTCATCCATACTATTTATGATTACCAAGTGAAGGAATTCAAATGCTTAAATGACAGCTCTTGCAGAAACTGTCTCATCAGAGAAACCATTACCGATCAATGAAGCCAAGCCTTCGTACAAATCACTAAACGTTTGTCGAGATACACAAATAGGACATGCCCTTTCCATAGGAGACTATTGCATCCATTATACCGTGTACCGAGCCGCATGCAAAATCCTGTTCGGTTCGTAAAGATGGCGTACGAGTGTATTCTGTGTGCAACTGGCAATGTGTATACGATTGTGTTACGGGTAGTCGTGGAGTAGTTCTTTGTCAGTTTTATCTACTTGACAGTAAATGTCAGAATAACTGCTGGCTTGGATTCCAACTCCTTTTATACTCCAGGGAGAGTCTGCTGTAGATAGCTCTATTCCGTCTTTGCATATTGCAGAGTTATCCTCTCTTGTGAGCAGTTATTGATTGTTACGTCATTGGTTTGTGTGAGAAAATTACGTCGTTTTCTTAAAAAATGATGACGTTACTCTCACAACCAAATGACGTAACAATCAACACCTGCTCACAAGAGCAGATAACTCTGCAATACGAAAAGTCGGAATAGCACAACGTGTACGGGAATAATTAATCAGCCCTCTCGGTTATTCATACGTTTGAGTGTTCTGGTGCTCTACTCCCTCCCCATTTTCCTCAAAACCAAATGAAATACAACAATGACCCGTGCCATTTGTGAATCGATGACGATTTCTATTTTAATTGATATTTTTAAACGTCGATAGAAGGTCCAACTTTTAGGCCAGCTATCTATGATATTCCAAATCTGAAATTGTTTTGGATGATTATCATTTTCATATCTTCGTTCAAATGATTAAAACTCATTCTTGGATTTCTTGAATGAACTACTTGTCAAAATAAGAAAAAAAGTATACCCTTTATGGATATTAAATAGCTGTAAACAGACGAAATTTGAAGTTACAAATATGGCGTAGTTGTTCGGGCTGTTTAGGGATTAATAGTCACGAAAATGACACGCAGGCTTACCATAGAAACAGACAATGATCCCGAGGGACAGATAGGAGAACTGGAGTAGGAGAACTCGCACTACTTCAATGTTCTTGGTTGTGTGGACATTAGAATCGGCGAGCTTGTAACGTCTTCTTTATTTTGAGATAAGAAATAAGCAATGAAAAAAATAACAACAACAAAAATACAACAAAAATATAACAAAAAAGAAATTAAAATAAAAATGAAAAATAAAAATGAAAAACAATAATGAAAATAAAAATGAAAAAAAATAGCAATGCAATGCTAAATCTGCAGCAAATAAATCATTGTTTTAAGGATTGGGATGTAAAAAAAAATTCTATAGTGTGACGTCGTAATGGAAGAGTGCAAACAGGCATGGATTTACTTTTTTTAAATTTTAAGCAAGTCATTTTGAAATTGTGTCAAAACCAGCTTAGTGCATCACCTTATCGGATCACCTTATTTACAAGTCTACACGTAAACTGGATATTATAATTTAGTACATCACATGATAATTTCTAGGATAGCTATTGGATAACTACCCTTGTTCTATTTGGTAAAGTTAGCATCCGCCCTTGACGACGAGAACTATACCTGGAGACGGGCACTATACCCTTTTTTCGGACCGCTGAGACTGCGGGAAAAGTAGCGTGACGCTAAGAGTTAAATGGCTTCGAATTTCGGGACCATGAATGCCGATTGCTTCGCAGAGCTCAGCAATGCATAAAGACGAAGCAGGCGACACCATTTGACGTCCCAATCCTTAAATACTTCCTACTGGAAAGAGGAACCGTATGTGACCTAGCGGTGATTCAATCCAGTGAATTGAATACGCAACAGAAAAGGAGAGATCTACTCAAAAAATTATCTTATTGCCATTTGTTGTTAATTATTAAATATGTTACGTTTTATTGTCAAATGACAGTCATGTGATGTACTTAATCTATTGACCCTTTCCCTCGGGAACAGTTCTTTTATAGCGTTGTCTGGAGAGGTATAGTGCCCTCCCCAGGCAACACTATAAGAAAACAGTTCCCTCGGGAAAGAGCCATAATAGAATAATAGTCCGTCATTGTTAGTTTGTTGTCATGGACTATATCAAATATAAAATCTTCTGAAAAACATTTCCTTTGCACAAAAGCATAGTATAAGATTCTTACTTGTCAATATTGCTTAATTCAATAATTTTTTGATCCGCGTTATGTGGTATGTTTGAGAAAACCAAATACACCATTATGGTACTGCACTACAAATACATTTGGATCCTTCTCTCTTGAAAAAAAACCCATTGCAACCTATACTATTCTCCTGGAACATATGTGCTCGTACTTATGAAACCGTAGTCGTGATCTACCATGGATCCTGTGCTTGAGCCTTCTTTCTTGTAACACATTTATAAGCATGTGACACGGTATAATAGTGAAGTTTAAAACAGTTATGGCATTATCTTCTGTTCTCGTTGTACATTATATAGTAGAATGTCCATTATTATGTTTAATAATTGACAGCTACTGGCCTAATAATGGCCAGTTATAGGTAACAAAAATAGTTCTAAGCACCGGCTTTTAGAAGCAAACCCACAATTTATTAACAACACATGGCTTTACTATATATATATATGTGTGTACATTTCAGTATAATAAGAATTTGTAATGAAATAAACTCCATTGAAACACCACAGACACTGTAGCTATATTTGGTCCAGAAGTAATCCAGCTGTCCATATCACTGTTGAAGTTTACTGAGGAGAAAAGTATTTGAGAATAAATTAATCCAACAGATGCTGTAAAACTTGTAAATATTGATGATATAGAAATAAACAAATCTTGATTCAGGAATATTCCAACAGATATTCACACACAATGATCCATTCTTGAAGGTAGATTTAATCCAATAGACATTTTCTGACATAATTGAACTGCCACTAGTGTCTGTTTAGATGCTATTTTAGGTTTTAATTGATTTCCCCTCTGCTTCAGAATTTTTTCTATTTTTTTTTTATTTCATGATTCATGCCATTTTAGTAAACTGTCACTCTTGATCTCTGTTCAATGTGTCGTGTAAATGAACATGTCTTTACATTAAAAATCTTCCAAAATGGTGGTGAAAGTGATATTGTCGTCTCCTGAGAATCACATGTTCCTGCTTCAAGTGACCAAGCTGGACTGACTGATAAATACCCAGGATTCACTATATCAATGTTTGGACTTGAAACGCATGTGCATTTCCAAGTCCAAGTATAGTAACCCTACCTTTACCTGTGCAGTAGGTTACCAATGTGCATTCATGCATGAATGACCATAGCTCATGCTGCATACACAGTACAATGTACCACATTACCGTCGCTGTCCATTCTTAACACAAAAAGGTATTCATCATTAATACAAAGGGTGCTGTGTTTAGGAAGGAGAAAAGTATCAAAATGTAGGCCTGCGATCTGTTCATACTCTAACAGAGTGGACAGTTTGAAACCTTTCTCCTTTACTTACACACTAAAAACAATATTCGGCTTTTAGTCTCTCAATTACTCTTCTAAACATGGACATTGTGTACATTTTTTATGGATGGATAATTAAAATAAGAAATTAGACTTGAGCACACAGTCTAAGCTTGAACATGAGAACGTTTCATTAATATGGGTCCAGGTCTTATGCAATTTGTACCTTTTCAAGGGCTGCCATGCAAGTCATTCCTTATTTCATTGTTTCCCATCATATTGTGGATTCTCAATTTTGTTTCCACTCAAGTATTCGCTTGTTTTCTGTGAAATTAACGTTTTGAAAAATACGAAATTTTGAAACACAATGCTACATAATATGAATTACAATTCATTCTGTTAAGCATCATATTTCAAAAACATTTTATTTTTCATTTTACTTGTGTATAACGCCACACATTATGTAGCCGTTTCAATTAGCATACTACACTTACAATAAAGGGGTTATTTCTGTTGACAAAGCAACAAATCAGCACCATTCGTAATTTTGTTCTATCATATGTATATTTAAAATGAACAAACTGACTTTGTGACAATATGAACTAATATCAATAAAACGGTTTTTTCACTGAACGGTCACGCGGAGCCTGCATTGAGATATTTTGTGAAAATCAACAGTTCAATTATCAAAATTACAACCTTTGAATATATTTCAGAATGCGCATCACCATCCATCTCTGCGGGATTATTAATGCTTTAACTTTAAGAGAACATTCCAGTCAAAATTCCGCTAGAGGGAGCTATAGACAATGAAATACTGCTGGTGGAACTTTGCCTAATGTTAACAATCATCACCACCGACCGCTAGGGGACGTTCAAAACAATAGGATAAGGTTAATGTAAACTCGCATGAACAAACCAGGCACAGATGGCATCTTAGAGAGCGTGATAGTTAATTAACGTGGTCAATAAAAGGATTTTTTTTCTGTTTAAAACTTAGTTTAAGTGAAAAGAATATAACCAAACATCCCATTATTTTCGAAACTGGTAAGATAATGTTGTATATCTTTATTAATGTTACTGACCTGTTCTCTCCTAAACCCATGTTTATTGAATTGCCTTTTTATTGTTTGTGTACGAATGGAATACATATTGTTCTGTACAACTAAGGTATAATCTACTATATGAAAGATTTGTTTGGGATACTTAGCTAACCTCGGCCACCGTGAACATATCGGTACCCTTAATAATACCTCAAATCGTTAGTTCTAATAATCTAATACATACATAACCTGAACAAGACAGTGGAGATCGGGGTGATACAAAAATATAAGAGGGCAGACGACATATACCTCCATCAAAGCTCCAACCAATCATGATGGGACACCTATGTCATGTGGTCGACCAGCGCGTGCTGCGTCCGCCAGGGTGTCTACCGAAACATGCTGTGGAGGATCACAAGCGTGTATGCAATCGTACGGGACTGAGCCGAGACTGGGCTATTTTTTGTCTGTAATTTCACAAGTAGAATCATGATCAATACATGTATTTTCAATTATCTTGGACCATTACATCGTGAAACAATCTGTGACCTTCAAAGTCTTTATCACATTGGTAGAACAAGCCAATACGTATTCCGTCTTTGCGTATTGCAGAGTTATCTTCTCTTTAGAGCAGATATTGATTGTTACGTCATTTGTTTGTGAGAGTAACGACATCAATTTTTGAGAAAAACGACGTAATTTTCTCACACAAACCAATGACGTACAATCAATACCTGCTCTCAAGAGAAGATAACTCTGCAATAAGCAAAGACAGAATAAACCGAATCTGGAGTTGTAGAAATATAACACGTCCCTACAGAACAACACAAATCTAATCACAAAGCGTGATTTTGTAACAGCTTTGATAGTTATTGTAATGAAACATTTCTCTATCGACGTTGTGGAAACATGAAGGTACCAAAAATGCAACGATACCCAAATTGAAACACCTTATATATATATGACGCAGTTTTTTTATTTTGCAGTACAACTGAATGGTATCTATTCTTTAGAAAAACAGGAAAATTTATTATTTCTATCAAATACATTGTCCGTACCTGAAAGAAGCGCACTGGGTCTGTTTAACAGAAACATTTATGGAAGAACTTTATTATTTGTGATGAGAATGATATTGTTCGCTATTATCTGTAGATTATGTTGGTGTTTATATCTAAAGGTATCTAAAAACTTTATTTTCTAACAAAGATTTGACTATGATAACAAAAAACTAAGCTGACGTTCAGTTTCTTTGGTTTTTTTACTGAATTCACTATAAATATATGAGCTTAACCCTATATGAGTCTCAGATTTTGATTAGTAAACTAGACATTATCCTGATCGTTTGATCAGACCTTGGAAGTGACATGTAAACTACTGATACATAGACCAGACCCTAAAGTAACAAGTCTACTGTGACATATAACCTCCTGATACTCAGACCAGGCTCTGGATTGTGAATCAACTGTGACATGTACAATCATAATACTTAGAACAGGCTGATCTTAAGTTGTGAATCAACCGTGACATGTTAACTCCTGATAATCAGATCAGACTCATGAGTAGTGAATCAACTGTGACATATAACCTCCTGATAATCAGACCAGACTCAGGGGTAGTGAATCAACTGTGACATATGACCTCCTGATAATCAGATGAGACTCAGGTGTAGTGAATCAACTGTGACATATAACCTCCTGATAATCAGACCAGACCCTTGAGTACTGAATCTTCTGTGACATGTAAACTCCTGATACTTTGGTCAGAACCTTGAGTAGCGAATCTACTGTGTCATGTGAACTCCTGATACTTACTGTGTCAAGTAAACTCCTGATAGTTAAACCAGACCAAACCCTGGTGTAGCGAATCAGCTGTGACGTGTAAACTCCTGATACTAAGACCAGAAATTGGAGTAGTGAATCTACTGTGACATGTAACCTCCTGATGGATAGATCAGACACTGGGGAAGCGTGTATCTACTAATACTTGGGTCAGAACATTGGGTAGCGAATCTACTGTGCTTTATAAACTCCTGATACTCAGACCAGATCCTTGAGTGGCGAATCAATTCTGACATTTAAACATTTAAAAAGGAATCTATGTTAGGTTATGTTCGTAACTAAATAAGGTGAAATAAAAGGCAAATATGTGGCATTAAACGGTTGCATTTCCGGATCCGGGGAACATTATTTTGCCGACGGATTGTTATTGTGGTTCATGCTGTACTTTCACTAGTTTATTATCTTCTACCTTCCAGTTTAATCTATGTATATTGATGCAATAGTTTAGCTTTTATGATGACTCTGTGGTAGACTTTGTCGTCAGACGAAATTCAAAAAACATGCATGAAAAAGGTATCAGTACTACGAAAGTTTAAATTACTGTTGAGTAGGAAAACTTTGTTAAGAATATATAAAGTATTTGTGTTGCCTGTGTTGGAATATGCCTGTGAAGTTTGGGATGGTTGTTCTCTGGCAGATCTAACTAAACTTGAACAAGTTCAGCTTGAAGCAGCAAGAATTGTTACTGGCCTACCCTCTTTTTCTAGTAAACAATCAATGTATCAAGAATCCCATCTTGAACCTCTATCTGAAAGAAAAAAACTTAAGAAACTTTCCCTAATGTACAAACTCCATAATAAACAAACACCTTCTTATTTAACAAACATTCTTCCTCCTAAAGTATGCGAACGCAATAGCTACAACTTGAGAAATACTGAAAACTACACTGTTCCCGATTTCCGACTGTCTAGGCCATTCCAATCCTTTATTCCTCCTTCTGTAAGACTATGGAACGATTTACCAAATACTGTCAGAGAGCAAATCATAGATTCAGCGTAACCAAGGTTACTTGTTGCCTATTTTTTTCATGTAGGAAATCGAAAACTAAATATTTTACATACACGATTGCGTCATTCATGTAGTAGTTTAAATTATGATTTGTATAGAGTTAATATTGTAGGTGATCCAATGTGTGCATGTGGAAATGAGTGTGAAAATGCAGTCCATAACTTTTTTGATTGTATGCTGTATATCAGACAAAGACAAATTTTGGTTGATGATATCTCACGTTATTGTAATATTTCTCTAAATGTTATTATGTACGGTTCTCCAAATTTGTCAGATGAAGACAATGAAAATATTTTCCATTNATTCTTCTAAATTTCTTTTTCTTCCCTTTTCCCTTCCTTTCTTCTTTGTTCATATATTATAAATATATTTGTTGTTGTTGTCATGTAATCAATATAATGAAATGTATTGGAGAGGGCGTTTCTAAGTTGAGATAACTTGTGCCTAATCCTTTTTGTTGAATGACAAATAAAAAATGTTTAAATCAACCAGTCGTCACGAAACAATTTGTATGTTTTGCTGAGGTTAAACCGTACGTGAACTTCTATATGATGATTGAAAGCATAATACACCTCCAAATTTGTCCTTATTAAGATAACTAAGTCTGACCGAGAGAACAGGACACGTCAGTTTACATTAACGTTTAGTTCATATAATGATGTTGTGTATAATTAGGGCATTGTATGGAAAAATATCTAACTACTCCTGCAATACAATAGAGTAACTCTCCTTAAAGGCAATCACGTATTCACAGAAAATAGCCTCACACTAACTGTTCCGCCATTTCCATCAGACGGTATAGCATTCATTTGACGAACACTCATTGAAAAATTCCTGATCCAATTACGTACGAACAAGTCCCATTCCCTCGTCAATTTCTACAACATCATAAACTCCTATTAGCGTGTAGGGAATGCGGGCTGACACTTGACATGGTACAATGTAGTGTGGGAACATCGAAAAGCTGGGATAACAAATCAATTCCTACCATGCACGGTAGTTAGGATTCAGCACGTGCGCTCAGGTTTTCCCCCGTCAAATGCAATATATATAAATAAGATTTTTAACAAAACAAAATATAATGGGTGTTATACATAGGCAGTGCCACACATGTGTGTTCATATAGCGTCTCAGATTACCCGAGTGCATTGCGCGTAAAGCCCTCGTGAAATGTATCCATTGGCGTAAATAAACGAGTACAACTACAATCTGTGACGTAATTTGAAAATACAACTGTCTTGTAACTTCCTAATTGATTGTTTAGTGTAACTTTCTATATACAACTTTTTAATTGTGTTTTAGTCGCTAATGTATCGTATTCTTCAAGTCTTAAGATCAGGAAACTGCTTATTGTAAAAAAAATGACTTGTTTGATCATGTGTTTGGCCTTTGAATTTCAAGATATTCAGAGTTCTAGAACGTTTTCCAGTTTTAGCAAGAACTACAAGAACTATAGATGTTACATCTTGATCACATCTCTTTGATGAATGTGAGTCCAGTTGGTTGAATAGAACGTTCCATTTATTTTGGTAGCTACAATGACATTTATAGTACCGTTATTTCTTAGTTTAACCTACTCCGTTATATTGCCCACACACCTGAAAATATGATGTTTATGATACATGGTCTACAGATTGCCAGCCATGGTAGATTGTCTGTAGGTGATCTGATACAGATACGCAATAAATACCAGGTACGCTTCCAACGTCTGGTACACGAAGCTCTCACCTGTACTCAACTGGATATGTTACAGTAGTGTCGTTCAACCAGACTCTTGTTGTCTGCGCAAGCTACGTCGAACAGAGAATTACAAGTGATCAAGCGTCTGGTTACATGAGACTAATGTTTCTCGTTTACGGAAAGTGCCGATGGTTCCCGATTGATGTTACAGTTTTAATATAATGTTTTGTTCTTTGCTCTTCCTGTGGTGTATGTCTGGTGTCTATCAGTATCCTCTCTCTGTAGATCGACTCGATTGATACGTTTACTAAGTGTCCTTCTCACTTATCGCTGGCTCAAAATAGGTTAATTGTCATTATAGGACAAATCAAATTGACTCGTGATGGATGACAGCAGTATAGGCTCTATATCCGTGTCCGACTGATATATATAGATAACAAATCTAATACACTACGCTCTCAAAGTGATAATGATGGAAGAATCCGGGATATGATATATCGCCTATAAAGAATAGGGATGTGTCATTAACGGTCAATTTGTGCCTATTCGTATTTCGTACGTAATGGTCATTCTGTTCTCATCAAGTGCAAATTAAGCAAACGTTATCCTATTCATAAGTCTGATGATCGCGCGCGAGCAGTAAACTCACATGTTTCTAATATTTTTCTGTCAGTTATGATTGCGGTCGGGACAATCCAACACATTTGAAGCCTTTTCTGCGGGATAATACAACATATCTCTCACGATTCTTTATTGTATATTGTAGGTCTGTATCAAATAGTCAGTACTGTTCTGTTTGTTAGCATTCTTTATTCTTTTATCAGTTATTTTGAGTAACCACTGAGAGGTGGAATTTTGTCGCCATTTTAGTGACACTGAATTCTTACAGACCTCTCCGGATACCTATTATACAAGAGTTCTTAGGAACTAGAGCCACAACAGCTTTTACAATTCCTACATTTTAGAAGCATTTGAAGAGATTTTTTTGCCAGTAAATCATTGTTGAGCTTTCAAAGCCATCAGGATACTAATTGTCTGTTCGGAGACGGGCCACCTTGTCCGGAGATGATCGATTGCAAGCAAGTCATGATCTTCATCTCGGCCTAAAGCTCGGTTTACAGACTAATCGATTGGTGTACTTTGTTGACGTTTTTCAATTACTCGCGAAGCTCCAACGATAAATCATGTTCAACATGAAGCTTTGATGTAACCTTCAGCCTTGTGCAAACGCCACTTGCATGATTTTTTTTATCCCGACTCGAAAGGGAAACCGGAAGTGTTGTTCGTTTTCCATTACTAGGCTTGATCGATTTGACCAGCCTGGGCGTCAAGATAAGTGGTTGGACCAATATTTGTAATTCGTTTGGTGATCCTAATTTATCGCTAATGACAAAATAATATAGATCCGTTGTGGCCTGGGAATCCGGCCGATTAATGGCAGATATATAATACACGTTCTGTGCCAACTTCTCACATCTCTGTCATCAGAGATTATCAAAGTGCAGGTGACATTTAGAGGAACCGTTCCATAATCAATAGTGGAAAGAAATGGTGTAAAACACTTTAAATGTTCAAACGATTCACCCCTGTATATGTACGCAATCATAAAATAGGAGTCGTTTGTAGATTTCCCCGTTTTCTAACCAGGTCGCCCAGTACCCGTATGATACTGGCAACGTGCATTACAACCCTGTCTCCAGAGATTCATGCGCACTTCTATGTTACATTTTGAAAAATATATTACAAGATGACCTGCTTTGTCATATTGCCCCCGAGAATACTATGATTTGCATAATACAGAGGTCAGACTCAACCAGGAGAAATAAGGGTTTGTACTATGGGTAAAAGTAAATCACTTGCGTATGACGTTCAGTTTCTGAATACATTTGAATTGCTTAAACTTTATCAATTGTTAGTGTTTTTTATTTGCATACATCTGGCAATCATGTGCGAAATAAATCAAAATGGAAACACATTGTCCACATTTCTGATGTAAAAACTCGTATAGCCTGTGGGATATTATGATGAAATTACATTACTTTAAACCACCATTTTGCCTGCAAAAGTAGGAGTTCAAACCCATTTCAGATAACTTAGGTTGCCTAAGGAACTTGTAGGTCTTTCTTTTTTTTAAAAGCTTGACACATCATAAATGCATGGTAAAAATCTGTCGTTGGGACACGAAGGGATGGCTTAATGTGGAAGACTTAACAAGGAATGTTTATACAGCAATGTTCGGCTCATCCTGAAATATCCCTCCTACAGATCAACAACAGGTTACACGTCCAATAGTCTTTAATAGAAACATTGTAAATAACTATTTCCATTATTTCCGATGCTGGTGCTAGCAGCATGGTTATTATTTATTCTTGAAAATAAAACAATTGTCGGTACGCCCAATACTTTGAAAAGGGATCAATTCTTTTGTCATGATGGAATAGGTCAAAATATGCTTAATGATATTTTTATTTCAAAACTGCTGAAAAATCATCATAACATGTCATTTTCTAAGTATATAGCCGAACATATAGAAAAAGGCCGTAGTAAAGCCATGGTAAAATCTTTATCTTAAAAAAAACCCGATATAATTGCTATCAAAGGATAGCAAGGGTTTTAAAAAAAGTTATCTGTGTACATACGTGTACATGTATATACAAATGGAGCACTCTTTTTCACAAGCACAATTCAAGGTTTGATTATTGCCAGTTAACTTAACTATTAATGAATTGTAAAAAATCACATTATTAGTTTAACACTCGGAACACATAAGCTTGTTCTTTTATTATTTTGTGACATGTCAGAGGGCTTTGGTAGTATTAAGAAAAAGTTGTTTTTGTAGCTGCACCAATATTTCTGAACGCTTTAGACATTGCTTTTCAATGACCTATTGTACTACAGATGAGCGCGGCCTTGATAGTCAAAATGACCATATGGTACATAAATTCCTACTTTCTTTCTCATTGAACTACTAAATCTTAAATATTAAAATACTCTGTAGTTTTGCCGTTATTATCGGAACACCTGGTTGTATTCTTACTGTACTGTTTTAGATGGTTCCGTGTAAATCTCTGCTTTGTTCTAATTTTGGTGCGGTGTTATCGATTAATAGCTTATTTACAGTTTTGTTAACACTTAGACATTCTCTTGATGTTTCTTAACATAGGTACACGTTTTGGTACAGACTCCGGCAATGTCATTAGACGATAATGGGAAGAGAAACAAGGGACAGAATAATCAGAATGAACATTAAGGACCGAGATATAAGGCTTCTTGCTTTCACCTACAGCGTTACCAATGTGACGATACCCAAGAGGAATGTTAAGTTATTAAGGAGAATGGACGTAAATAAGACTGCAGCTATACAAAGGCAAATCCCGTGAAGTGTTGTTCTTTATCATGGACTTGGCTTTGTTTTTTCTGCAGGCCTTGAAAGTCTTTGTGAAGAACTCGCCGTCAGAAAGTATCTACCTGCAGACTTCTAGGTCTGGCACAAATTTGTTCTCCAACTTGAATAGATTAGAAAACATTTCACGGTATATGGACACATTTTGTGACAAATTAAATTTCATTTATAGTCTCAAAACTTTGTTATTTGACAATGTTAGTACCACCGATAATTTAAATGTCAATTTCATCAATTAACACCTATAACATACGTTACTGTATGTAACCGCAGGCTAACTGAAATGTCCTCGCAATTTAAATGGACATCGTGGCTCAAAGTTGTGTCAGGTCATACAATGTATGACGTCTTAAAAAGTTATCAAAATATTATCACAGCTTTTTTATTAAAGGGCCGGTTTCCAAAACGGCCCCTTCTCTGATTCAAATTTCCTGTTGGTGGTGCATTGCCCATGCCGTTGTGGTCACAAATCTATTAAGTATAAAGATTTAGGTCACTTGGTTTGTTTTTTATGGCTCCTCAAAGTTGTACCTTTCAGAAGCTGTCTAAGTGTTGATAAAATGTGCATGTTATGTAAAATATTAATGAAAATCTAATCAAATGATGNTTTTATGAATAAACACGATGTTTTGGAAATATTTATCAAAAGAAATTTATACTATGTTGCGAATTACAATTTCGAGATAACCTTCTTTTATTTACGAACTTATGTCTTTGATGCTGAAATTGACAACTTTATAAAAATACATTTTCACTGAAATTATGAAATCTGGGTGTCGGAAAGGTGTAAAATTATTCTTCGGAAAAGAAAAAAACAGTAGTTGAGCTAGATAAGAAATTATACGGGGGCAGGCTCCTATGGAGAATTAACATTACTGGAAACAGGCCCTTTTTATTTGGATATTTTGTTGTGCGTACTGTATTGCGTCATACCTACCATCCATTCCTATGCGTTCATCTTGTTCATGAGGTATTTCATACACACGCCATATACCTAAATTTTGTAAGCTCCCTCATACGAATCCTATTACTTGGTTTGGCCATACGTACCTCGAAACTCCAGGGGTTACGCACACTTGCGTTCTTCGCATCCATTGAATATTTCAGGACGATATCGAAGGCTAAGTGTGCGCCACCTTGTGAATGGTACAAGAACATTGGTTAGATGTACATCAAACGAACCGTGCAGCAGCATAACGGTAAAATTGACTGGCTTTAAAAGTAGACGTCGCTCCTCTGTAATCTTCAAAGGACAGGTATTAGCGTAGCGATCGGTCAGTGTTGTTGTTTTTTCCTGAAACTTATCAAACGGCTATCCACATACCTTAAGTTTTGCACATATTCCAGGGGTGCGGATAACATAAGTGAGTGTTACCCTTTTAGTTTCGAGGAAGCCATACCTCATCATACTGCCTATATTCGTCTTCAGCATTCAATCACTCAGCCACTCAGATATACCCATCGCCCTCTTGTAACAATATATGTGAACAGACCGGCCGTTGCTTTGTCAGATATATCATTATTTGCTCTTTCTAATTAAACTATCATAACGCATCTTGCTTACAGTTTATTTTCGAGTTAATATTTCTTATCAAATTTTGCAGATAAACAGTTTCATGCAGGTACATGTCTACACCTCTAAGAACACGATCATAGATTTACTCCCAACATGAATACATTGGATTACGTGTAACGTAATCAGAGATATGACAGACCAGTCAGTGAACAGAATAAATGCATGAATTCTTGAGGGACGTATTGGACATAGCTACTGACATCGGACACGTGTCATTTTATCAAAACAGCCCTAGACCAGGTGTTTCAGTAAGACGTCCAGCGGCGTAATAACGAATTATGCGTCAAATTCCTCCTTTCAAGCTCAAAATGTCTAGACTGTTATTCTCCAAACTGATATTTTTGACTTTTTTTAAGACTGTCAGCATCAGGCATTATTCAAATGTCAATGACATCATCAACATTCTCATAAAGCTTCCAACTTGGCAAATGTTACATACTTCACCCTCCCACGGTCTTATTGGGCATCCGAGTAAATCACTGATGTCAAATGATCTCAGCAAAAACTGTTAACTTTATTTCTATTTAATTATTATTCAGGAAAAGAAAATGTACGAAAATGAAAGAATGACCAAATGGTTCAGTAAATGATTTCTAGGTTTGGATTACTGCATTGACATACTGTGTACCGGGACACTTTCGCCAATTCAAATATTCGCCTTTCACTGTGAACATCTGTATTCACCGAGGATAAATTTCGCCCTGCAGATATTCTTACTACATTGTACTTACAACTTACTTGTTTATTGTGCTTTAATATTCGCTGTCATGATTCATTCCCCCTCATTAAGGAGGGCGAAAGCGCCAAAGGCTAAACCCTGGCGAATAGTTCCCGGTATACAATACTAAATTGTTTGTGTTAGTCATTATTTTACGTCGGGTTGTGGTTGACTATCAGTCTACCAGGCGATTTTCATGAACTATACAATAAAAAAAATTAAGACATGTTTAAAAACATTAAAGAAATGTTGAAGAACATTTATGACATGTTTAAGAACATTTAAGACATGTTACAGTACATTTAAGACATGTTACAGAACATTTAAGACATATTTAAGAACATTTAAGACATGTTACAGTACATTTAAGACATGTTATAGAACATTTAAGACATTATGTTATTTAATTATCATGACCTTTAGTATCAGTGACGAAGCTTAAATGGATTAAATGTCCGTAAAAGTAAAATGTTGTTTTGTTTTCTGGATCTACAATTAGGTACATGTAGGTACACACCCATACATGCCCGTCCACATGTACAAACAGTCTTCATACATAGTATACCTACATACTTAAACACATAGAAGTTATATACAGATTAAGATCAAGTGGCATGGTTGATCTTACAACTGTATTTATGGTTCATAAATTATTTAAGTTTCTGTACTAAGTAGGAAAGCGTCACAACTAATGATATAACAGAGTCGACTTGATCACAAGTTCCTTCGAGTTTCCACATTGGTCAGTCACCATGTTACATGTACTTTCAATTGTCTAAGAATATAGTGTTTTTATCTTCTATTCATCCAATTTATTCCGATGTAAAACATACCATTTTAGTCTACACTTGCGCATGAAGAAAAAATACTTTTGACATACCACACAAACCCGGCCTACAGTATATAACATACAACACATAATTATGGTTCTATTGTGGTTCTATAGATCAACAATCATTGGTGTTTATGGTCAACACGAATATTCTACTATTCCAAGCTTACAATCCGCAGCAATACTACACTTCAATGTTAACCTATATCCCACCGTTAGGCAGAACGATAATGGCGATGGACAAGGCTTGCCTTCCACCGCCAGAAGTACAGAAGCAATTTTAAAAGGTGACCCTGGTTGAATCCAGCGTTTCTACCTCTGTATAAGCAGCCATCCTTTCTCCTACAGATGACGAAGCTTTGTTTAAACAAACACGATATGAAGAACTACAGACCTGTGTCGAACTTGTCTTTCTGGTCCAAAATCCTGAAAAAAGGAGTTGCCAACCAACTTCAGAAACGTCTTTATGAAAATGTTCTTCGTGATAATCTGCTTACCGTTTATTAAACTGAAGTTAAACTGATCTTCCATGTCTCTCCTGAGAAAGTACCATGACATAGAAGCGACATTGGCTAACAACTGTTCCACAGCCCTAGAGCTACTGGATCTACATGGTACATTTGATATAATGTTGTTGAAGTGCCTGGATGTGCAAGTGGCATATCTTCCGACGCGTATTTATGAGTCGAGTCCTATTTTACGGAGAGGAAGCAAACTCCGCAACTGATGACGGAATTATTGATGTTGGTGCTCCGAAAGGATCTGTTCTCTCTTCTGTCTCTTTGCGAAACTGTTCAGAGATATCTGTCCACTACACCATCTATCATTATTATGCTGATGATATCCAAGTGTTTATTTTATTTAATTAACTAACATCCTCGATATTCCGGGTTTTTTACGCTCATATTTGTTCTCTGTAACCCTGGAATTTGTCCTGCTAAAATTGAAGACACGTGGCTAGCTATTTGATTGTCTCTGGTAAAATATTACTGACAAATCACTAGGTTGATACATGTCCTTTAACAGAGAAGCGACACCCGACTTATAAGCCAGTAAATGTTACCGTCACGCGGCCGCGATAATCGTTCGATATCCATCAAAGGATCAAACCTATCTTCTTGTCTCACCCACAAGGTGGCACCCACAAAAACTTCGATTTTGTCATGACATATCCAAAGGGGTTCAGAGAACGTAAGTGAGTTTAAGCCTTGAATAACGAGGATGATCGACTTAAAGACAAATGTAATAATGTCTTAGTTCAACTGAAATCATGCTTGTTGACCATCTGTTAAAACTGTGATAAATTGAACCGGGACATAGAAAACCTTGTTGTGTTACTCCCAAACTCCAGAAAAGTATTATCTCCATTCTATTTTAAACATAGTACCAGTGTTATAAAAGCCAACGGGTCATCAATTATTGGTATCCAGACTAGACTACAGCAGTATGTCATTCTATAGAATAGCCAGTGCCCTGTTAGAGCGTTATAAAGACATTCCGGTGACATTTACCCGAACCAATGTCCACATAATGATAAAATATTCGTCTTGGTATTTTTTCTGTAATTCATATAAATATTTGTTCGTTAAGGAACTGAGCCCATGATCATCTGCATGTACTTGATGCCGAATTCTCTGAATAAGATTTCCTGTGTGTTTCTGCAACTTATCGGAATGAATCTATGATACTGAGCAGGTATTATAAACTTATTTACTTTAAAACAAATAATGAAACAACTTATTACAACTTACAGGTCACTCTTGTTGGCTTGCATGTTAGCACGCGAGGAGTCTTAATGTGGAAGGAAATCGGAGTACCCGGAGAAAACCCGTGTGGTCGGGTAGGTGACCCCATACCTTTTCACGTCCGATTGGGGAATCGAACCCCGGCCGCCTTGGTTAAAGGCGAGTGCGTTATACACTGCGCCACCCAACCACTCATACTGATTGGGTAATGTATTTAGGAAAGCTAGAGCTAACCATGGCGGCGGTGGTGCGTTAATTAGAAATCAAACTTGATCCTGGAGTCAGATGATTTTGAATTAATCTGGAGAGGATAGAATTAATTACCTGATATAAAACCATTCTTCTTGGTTGTGTGTAAATATCCCCTAACTCTCTCATTGGATATTGGGACTGTCTTGAAATTAACCTAGCTAATATTTCTGATCTGCAAAGGGAAGTTACTCAGGTTATCTAAGTTTTCAACATTTGACATAACTCAACAGGTCATCATTGACAGCTTTACCTGTTTACTACTACATTGTAACAAACCAGCAGACTCTAACACCACTCATCCCAGTAGAAACACAGGGTTTACACACTCTGCTTGTTGTACAATCTTCGTTTATCTAAGCAATGCTCTGAAATCAAATTCCAATACGAAACGATCCTCCTCACAATCACAGTTAAGCACCATTCATCACAACAAAATCTAACTACTATACCATTCCCGCAAACAAAAGGCTGGCCTATAAATATGGTACATTGTACGCATGTGGCAATTTTTAACTGTATATAGGATTATGGTCACCTTATAGCTTCACGATAGAGGGAATTTCCTCTCCATGTTTCACGCATACAGCCTCAATACTAGTTCTTCATACTCGCATATATATGCAGGCATAAATCTGACGTATTTTGTCAATTTTAATTTAGCTATCTTAATATTCCATATATGGCAATCAGGATTTAACAAATTAGGTTTATCGTTTGCATTGCTTTCACTTTGTTTGCTTATCTATTTTTATAAAGTTTCTATTTACTGATTAGGCTGTGAGCGATGAGGTGTAAAACAAAATATCTCGTTAAAAAAAGAACAATTGCTGCATGCTATATCATAAACACAAAAATTCGTGACTTTCATTAACGAATGCTTGTATTGATGTTTATGGAAATTGAACTGAGGACCGGTCACACAAGTTGCATGACAACGATCTACAGCGAGTAATTAAGGCCAACATATCTGGGTGTCACCCTGCGGTCAAACCCTGATCGCAACTCCAACATCAATAGTGCTATAAGGCAAACTCAGCTTAAGGCTCTTTGAGAAGATTAGAACATCCCTGAAGAAACTAGCGTTAAACATTTCAATAAATAATTAAATTTTCAAATATCCAAAAGATTTGTTACTAGGCCAGTAAACATGGCAATTTAAGTGACTATGCCTTTTTTGACTGTTTCATTTTTATACACTTCTGACGTTTTTAAAAGTGGTTAACACAGACCATAAATATTTAAATCATAATAAGTTGCCACCAACACAGACAAAAATTATCCGTGTAAACAGACCGGCGAAATGACAAACTAATTACAAGTTTAGTAAATATGTTCGTTTTACTCTGGTTTAGATCACGTAAAGAATCAATTTGTTGCTGACAAGCAGACGTGGCTGTGGATCCGAACCCAGATTAGCAGCATTTGTAATTACTCGTCCTGCATTTCATTGGAATGCACTTGAAATAGTTTCCAGACTTTTTTTTCGGGATTAGACCCTCGACGTTAAATCAGAACGGATTTAAGTTCCGAATCACTGACCCCACATAGCCACTGTGTCCAAGGGCGCAAAAGTTGGTTCCATGAACTGAGGTTTCCCACACATCCAATTGATCTGGAAAGCATCAGTCGTTGAAGACATTGCTTTTGATTACCTAGCCTTAGGGAACTTTATATAGAGATTGAGTGGATCTACATATCTTCTGAGGAACGCGTTACGTTGCGCTCCTCAGAAGATATGTAGATCAGCTAATGCTATTCAATGCCGCAATGTACATAAAAAATCCATTCAGTTCACATATTTACGTTACGATGAACTACAATAAAAAAAAAAAGCTACAACACTTTCGGTAGATTTAATATTTTTGATATTAGTTTCGGTCAGAAAACCATAAAAAAGGAACAGCCAGAACTCCACGCTACACACAAACTTTAAATGTTCGACTTCCTCAGATCAGCTGATTTTGTTGAAACGAAAAATATATATCTAGAATTTAACAACAACCAACACTTGATATTCCTTTCATTTTTGAAATATGAATTTATTTGATGTTATTTTGGCATTAAGATAAAATAAGATTGGTAATAAGATAAAGTATTATCTATTTTAAAAGGTTTATGTCCGCACTATTTCAAATCATCGGTCACCATAGTAACCATCCAGTGCACTCGTCGGCCGAGCACCCGTCGGCAGTAGGCATAGAGCTCATTTGAAGTTAAATGTATAGCCGTTGAATGTACTGTTTACTAAAAAAAACATGCAGATGTAAAAAAATGATAAGTTGGTGGATGAAGTGCCCTGTGTCATTACAAAGTTCTCTGAGTGTATGTGCAAGTTGATGTAACGGGGATTACCCAGCCGGACGTTTGGGTGTTAGCCTAGATAGTTCGTGACGACGAGGAACCGATTGCGAGTCGGAAGTCAGTATGTAATGACAATGTTATAAGTAATTTATTAAGTTTTAAATTAAAGTATAAAAGTAATAGTACAATGGTGCACCATTCATGATTTTTGTAATGTTTACTATTATTTCTCGCAACTACACGTTATCTCAGATAATGGGAGATAACTATTTTCAGAAACGGTACTATGCGTAGTAATATGAAGTGGGCATTGTATGTGAAATCAGTTGACTGGTTGCACGAGAATCGTTGAATTCATAGTGTGTTCATTGTCAAATGGTAGTTGTTTTCAGTTGGTAGATTCATGTACAGAACAAACATCAAGAATGTAAATATATAGTTTTAACAACAATTATATTTCATGCATCGACCTAGCTCGATACCAAACTCTGTCTCGCAGCAAAAGTTTTACGTAGAAATTCTTCTAGGAAGCACCATCATTTACTCAAAAACATTTCAATCCGTGACACGACAGCGGAGACCATTGATCTTCAGAAACGGTTTTTTTTTCTCATATCCGTTCATGTAAGATAACGCTGGCCATGTAAGACAACGCTGGCCATGTAAAATAGCCATGCTATGAGTCTATCTTACATGGGCGTGACGTCACAATGACTCAACAATGAGGTGACGTCATGAATTTTGAAAACACCGATGAAACAAGACAGATACTGTTCGCTAAAATTGGGATAACAGGAAGTAATAGTTTGGCTTGTATAAATGCTCAATGTGGCGTACACGAACTTATGTGCAAATGGACATGGGATGGAAACATAGTGATTGAGGACTGAAGTTCTGATATAATATTGAATCCAATCCAAAATGGTTACCTTGGCAAGATTTCAAGTGCACGCCAAAAGCAATACAGGATGCATATATTGATATATCAAGCAAATGCTTAGAGAAATGCTCATCGTTCCGTACCTATGCTTCTTCTCTCGCTAACATGGGAACACAAACATGTTAAATCAGAACTACAGCTATGCTGATATAGGTGAGTAAAGTTCCCGAAAGTTTCCAGCGCCTGATTTTGTGTGCATGCCAGAAGCTATGCTAGCAGTGTTATACGATTGTCTCAAATCCGGTTTATGATGTTATATAACAATTTGTGCATGTATTTCTAAACATTTTCTTCGGGTTGGTAAGTATGGATTATGAAAAGATTCTTGTAACACAACCAATAAGTATTTATATGTGACGTTTAGAAGCCTAGAACGGTTTGTACCCCGTCACCTTCATCAGACAAATGACCAGTGAAGCGTATGTACACAAAGGTGTTAAATATGTTATCCACAAATCGATGTCGATTCGGCTACGCTGTAAGCGTTTGTACTATTGTTGTTATATACGTACCAAAATGACTCGATTTAGATACGCTTTGTTTAATAATTGGTCAAATATGTGCGAGAGTCTATGAGCCCCCTCATCTCGATTTAGAAGTGTACATACGCTTACAGCGTAGCCGAATCGACATCGATTTGTGGACAACTCGTACATTTTACACCTTTGTGTACATACGCTTCACTGGTCATAACATGTAAAGGTAAGTAACAGCTTTGGGGTCAAACTCTGTGTATGTGTAAGGCATGTTCAAACAAATACTAGTAGCTTATTCTTTGTCAGACTATAGATGGGGTACAAAAAAAAGAGAAAAAATATAACCATATGTATATGAAATTAACTTCGGTTGTTTCCGTAAATATTCGGGTGAGGACGTGTCGGATGGATGTCACGTGGTGTAGGGTATATATAGGGAGCACGCGCTATGTGCGCTCTTTCGAGTTCGTTGCTCATCATCGTATCTATACATGTTAATTTTCTTATATATAGTGTAAGGATGTTTTTTGATAAACACATTCAAATGCAATTTTGTGTAGATGTATGTTGGCCAGTCGGGTAGGATATATAGTGGATTATACAGGTGTGGTTTGTAGTTGGTTGGATTATAATAAATGAATGCGCAACGAGCTATAATCCCATTTATGTTTTGTGTTATCATTTGAATTTAATTAATTGATATATATTCGGACAAATATAATGAGGGAGAATATAACTGCACCGCCATGCTTGTAATAACATCAAAGATTATAAGGGGGAATGGAACCTTAGCATTGAGCATTGGGTGGGTTGTGAACAATTCATTGGCAGCGAATTAAAATAGGTTGCATAACTAAGCATCTGGCTTATCACTGATAGCAATACCAGATTCCCATAACATAGACAATGACAATGATTTGTTTGTTTGGATTTTACGTTCTACTAACAGCTATGGTTATTTAAGGACTTGCCAGATGTTGGTGGTGTAGGAAAGCCGGAGTACCTGGAGAAAAAACCGCCGACCTGCGGGCAGTACATGGCGAATGCCCCGCGTAGGCCTCGAACCACCGATACAGTGGTGGGGGGCTGGTGGTTGTAGAATATCAGACGCCTTAACCACTTGGCCATAACGCACGGCAATCAATCGGTCTTGTTTACTTTCATCCATAGTAGTAACTATGTAGTATTTTATTCAGTGATAAATTACATGAGTCGCTTCTGTTTTTATTGCATCATCACTGATATATTACAGTTGTTGGATTAATAGATAGAATTGTTGTTGACGTTGTGCTTTAAATGGATTTCTGATTTTAGGTACAAGGTTCATCACCCCTATAGAATTAACATAGTTGTTTTCATGCGCGTCATGAAATGCAAGCATATGAAAGTAACGGAGTATTGACACTGGCATATTTTGAGTATGGGAGAAAAATAAGCAAACACGGATATCATCCGCGGAAAGGCAAAGCCTCGTGCTAGACAGACAAACTCTTGACCTCATGACGTCATAAGACGGCGATCTGCATTGTTCGAATCTGACCAGCTCCACCAAGAAATGCTGTGTTATACATCTGTGTGTGTTTTAGACGGTGGGTACATATCTGTCATTTTGACAGCGTGCTAATCTTCTTGTCATTATGCTATCTTAACTCCGATTATACCCACCCATGAAGAGAGGTTTATGTTTTTGTCAACCGACTCGTCACTGACCTTTGTTCGAACACTTCAGCCATCTTGGTTTACATGTCTTTGTACAGGTCATATACATAGACCACTAAACACGTTCTAGTATCCTTCGTATTTAGTCATTCTACTCCAACTACATAATGTCGGCTTCAAGGAGCACCCCGTCAGGCCCAGCTAAAAGGAAGTCTCCGGACTCAGTGTCCCCCGGACTTACTGACCACCCAACCCATAGGAGGCGGAATTCATTCTCGGGGGTACCTTCCTCTCTGGAGGAGGGCCAGCCACTCCAGCTTGATGTAGGCAAAGGCAAGATTATAGACCTTACCAGCTTGATGCATTCCACCCTTTCCAGTCCTTCATTTGTATCCAGTATAGCACCTGCATGGGCTGAGGCGTGCATACCCCACCTCCGTGAAACTTTCCAGACTATTGTTCGCGATACTATGGCAGACATGATTATACCGCTACAGCAGACGATACATGACCAGGCCACTTCAATCAATGAACTTAAGTCATCAAACGATTCCTTGTCATCCAAGTGCTCAACTCTTGAGAATCAGGTTGGATCCCTAGTATCCCAAGTCGAGGAGCTTGAGCAGTACGGTAGGAGGAACACCCTCAGGTTTCATAACATCCAGTTATCTAGAGAGCAACAACGTTTCACTGACCCAGTCATTATTGACATCTGTAAATCTCAGCTAAATGTTGACCTACGCCCTGAAGATATCTATAGGTCTCATGTAATTGGGAAGCCCACTAGCGAAGGGAAACATCAAATTATATGCCGGTTTAGCAGCTGGAACCTTAAAAACTCTGTGTTTAAAAATAAAAAACGCTTAAAAAATAACCCGTCTAAACTCTTCATTACCGAAGACCTGACCAAAGCTAGGCAAGCAATAGTAAAGGATCTTGGACGAGCCAAATGGACCAAGTCCATTGATTCTTATTGGACCAGTGATGGGAGAATTTTCTTCAAACGATCGAGAGACTCGGACAAAATCCTAATCAAAAACATTCACCATCTGCATTCCATCATTCCAACTCTTCACAATGACTCCTCTGCATGATCAGTATTGAAGTACTCTCAGTACTTTGATTTAGTGTATCGCGTCCTGCAACCAGCATCAGCAACATCTTCACCAGCACTGTCTATATCTTCTGCAACTTTCTCCGCTCGAATAACCTCACTGTTGACTGTAAATGTCACGTACGTTCATGGTGTGTGTACTTTTATCACTTTACGTGATGATCCAGAATCCTTTTTATATATAACGATTCATATAGATAGTTAATCCTAAAGAGATATTCATATCCATGTATCGAAATGGTAACTTGCCATTATATTTGGACATCAATATGGTTGTATTGCATACAGAATGATGTTATTTATTGTTTGATATTTAAAAAGAATTTAAAAAAGTGTCATTCGTTTGATATATAAGGCAAGTATCATAAGTTTCATATATTGATTGATATCCAAAACAAAGATCATTTATTGTTTTATAACCAAAATAAGTATCATATAATGTTTGATACCCAAAATAAGTATCATTTCTGGCTTGATAATAAAAACGAATATAATTTATTATTGGATATATCAAAACAAGGATCATTTGTTTGATATCAGAACTAATAGTATGTTTGGTTGATATCTAAAACTGATATAATTTATTGTTTGATATCTAAAAGTAATATAATTTATTGTTTAATACCCAAAACAAGTACCAGTTATTGTTTTGATTTCTGAAATAAGTATTATTTATTGGATCGATATCTAAAACAAGTATTATTTATTGCTTGATAACCAAACAAGTATCATTTATTGTTTGATATCCAAAACAAGTATTACTCATTGTTTGATATCCAAAACAAGTATTATTCATTGTTTGCTATCCAAAACAAGTATTACTCATTGTTCGATATCTAAAACAGGTATTATTCATTGTTTGATATCTAAGCAAATATTATTCATTGTTTGATATCCAAAAATGAAGTATCATTTATTGTTTGCTATCCAAAACAAGTAATATTCATTGTATTATCTATTGTTTGCTATCCAAAACAAGTATTATTCATTGTTTGATATCCAAAACAAGTATTATTCATTGTTTGATATCCAAAACAAGTATTATTTATTGCTTGATATCCAAAATAAGTATCATTTATTGTTTGATATCCAAAAAAGTAATATGTGCTGTTTTGAATCTTCAAATAATTATCATGTGTTGATTGACAAGAACCACAATTACAGATATCCTGTGATGATTGATATCTCAAATCAAGTATCCTATGATGGTTGATATCACAGAAGACAACTATATTGTTTTCACTGTTATCACTAAAACAGGTAGTCTGTCTTGATTGATATCCGTATGATTCACGTGTCTCCCCAAAATATGCCTTCGTGATTACCCATGCCTTCTTTCGTTTTACCTATGATATGGTCTATGTGTAACCCTACGTAGTCTGATTATGTCTACCTTGTCAATATAAGCTATTTAAAGTGTCTACCTATAGTACCCTACCCTGTGTTGTTTGTGTACCAATTGTACACATTTGTATAATCTGTTTGTCCCAAGCTGACTTGTATATAATTAATGACTATGCTATTCATATAGTTATACCATGCTGAAAATGTAAATAGTTTTCCCATTTTTCTATACATTGTCATTATATACAAAATAATCATAATCTGTCGGTCTATCTATCTAACAATCATTTTAACTCTTACTCTTCTTTATAGCAGCAGAAACATCCTTCGGTTCTCCACCTATGATTTCTTTTATTTACCTTTCCTGTTTACTATTCCCCCTTCTCTTCCCACTTCCCTCTTGTTTACTTCTGTGTGACCTTCACCTCGAGCCCGTTTGTACTGTTGGACAGGTGTATACGCACGTGCGTATGTTCTTTGCCGATAGCCACCCAACCATGACCGTTCTTGATAATGGGTAACGATATAGTAGCACACAGGGTGGCGGTCGGCAATTTCTACATGCGTACACACTGTAACCACTCGAGCTCATCTTCAATATTTAAAATTAATTTAAATTTCGTATTTGATGAATTTATAAATCTATTTGAAATCCTTCTTCTTACATTTAAGACCACACAATACAGTATTCTCTTTTATGTTATACATAGCTATTTCAGTAACACTAATTTCATCCTTATCCTCCATCTTTTATTATTGATTTGCATGGACATACATGAAAACCCTGGGCCTGATGTATCTTCCGATGAATTAACAATTTTCCATTTAAATATACGTAGTTTACGAAATAAGCTAACTCACCTTGAAAATATTGCAGACGAATTTCACGTAGTATGTATCACGGAATCCCACTTAGACAACAGTATATCTGACGAAGAAATAGCACTTCCAGGTTTTAATAATAATCCTTTCCGGAAAGACCGTGAATACTCACAGGGTGGGGGTGTCGTTGTTTATATTTCGCCTTTAATTTCTGCCCAGCGGCGTTTGGATTTAGAATTTCCATCAGGTGAGGCCATCTGGGTCGAAATTATTTTTAATAACTCCTCGTATCTTCTATGTACAGTATATAGACCAAATGACTGTGTAAATCCATTTTGGGAACAATTTGAAAACTCCATTGAAAATGCACTTGATGAAAACCCACATGTCATTATAGTTGGTGACATAAACGTTGACCTACTGGTTGAGACTCGTCATAAACTGAACGACATTATCCGCACGTATCTGTTTTCTAATGTAATAAACCAACCAACTCGGGTAGGCCAAACACGTGCTTCGCTCCTTGACCCCGTGCTCGTGAGCGATACATGCGTTGTTGGTTTTTCCGATGTTATTGAAATTGACAGGGACATTTCGGACCATGACGCTACTCTCGTTGAAATTAAACTAAACATTTTTCTTACTAACAAATTTAAACGCATGATTTGGTGTTATAAAAATGCTGACTATCCTAAATTTAATAACCTGTTACAAAACACCGATTGGCAATACGTATTTAGAAATGCTTACACATGCGACGATATGTGTTCGATTTTTACAGATAAGTATTTGGAATATGCTCATCTTTGTATTCCAACTAAGGTTATTACTGTTAGACCAAATGATAAACCGTGGTTTACTACTGAACTACGTCGTGAAATTAGAATTAGAAATAGATTGCATAAAAAATTAAAAAGAGTTTTTTCTATAGAGAATTTAGCTAAATTTAAAAAACATAGAAATCATGTCAACAATCTCAAACGTAGAACAAGAGAACTTTTTTATGCTGATATTAATGGACTTTTAGATAACTATGCAAAAACTAATCAAAAGAATTTTTGGAAACTGGTTCGGAGATTAACTAAAAGTGCAGATGTATCTTACATTATACCTCCTCTAAAAGACCCTATTACTAATTCTACTGCAGTAGATGATGAACGAAAAGCTAATATTTTAAATGACTATTTTGTGTCTATCTCTACTATAGACGACTCAGGTGTACCTTTACCACAAGTTGATATGAGAACCCAAAGTCGCATAGATAATATATTTTTTACACAAGCTGATATTGTTGACATCCTTAAGTCTCTTAAATTAGGTAAAGCTGTTGGATATGATAAAATTAGTCACCAAATGCTTAAAAACACAGCTCTTTATGTTTCATTTCCGCTATTTCTTATATTCAGAAAGTCTCTTGATCAAGGAATTTATCCCAATTCCTGGAAAAAAGCTTTAGTCATGCCCATTTTTAAGAAAGGCGATAAACAATGCCCCAGTAATTATAGACCAATAGCTTTATTAAGCACTGTAGGGAAAGTTTTTGAAAAAGTTATTACAAAATTTCTGCATAATTATTTATTAGAAAATTCATTGTTATATAAATACCAATCTGGATTTCAGCCAGGTCACTCAACAGTACATCAACTAATTGAAATTTATCATAATGTATGCATAAATCTAGAAAACCGTCATCATACCTGTCTTGTTTTTTGCGACATTTCCAAAGCTTTTGATCGGGTTTGGCATGCAGGTCTTGTACACAAATTAAAAAGCTATGGAATAAATGGAAATCTTTTAGACTGGCTATCCGATTATGTACAGAATCGCCATCAACAAGTCTTCATCCACAATGTTACTTCTCATACTAAAACAACTAATGCTGGTGTACCCCAGGGCTCTGTCTTAGGTCCGCTTCTTTTTCTCTTGTATATCAACGATATAACTGATAACCTTGTCAGCCCTTCCCGTCTTTTTGCTGATGATACTTCCCTATCCGTCTCTTCTCCTTCCGCAATTGAACTAGAAACTACTACTAACCGAGATCTTGAAAAAATTCATAACTGGGCAGAAAATTGGCTTGTTAAATTTAATCCTAATAAAACTGAAGCGCTACTAATTTCAAATACCAATGCTGAGCTTGATGTCAATCTCATTTTTAATAATGTTAATATTGATTTTATCGAACATCATAAACATCTAGGCATTTTCCTAGATGCTAACTGTAAATGGACTCACCATATTGATAACATTTGTAAAACTGTTACGAAACAAATAGGAATTCTCCGCAAGTTAAAATATACTTTAAATCGCAAGACATTAAACAGAATTTATCTTACTTTTATACTCCCTCTGCTTGAATACTGTTGCGAAGTTTGGGACGGTTGTACAACTGCCGATGCAAATAAACTTGAAAAACTCCAGTTAGAAGCGGCGCGTATTGTCACCGGCCTGCCATCTTTTGCTAGTAGAGCGTCTCTTTACTTCGAAACTGGTTGGGAAGTCTTGTCTCAACGTCGCACCCGCCGCAAACTTCAACTTTTCTACAAAATTCACAACAATATGACTCCCTCTTACCTAACTGACCTTCTCCCGCCACTAGTAGCTACTTTAACTCCTTATAATTTGAGAAACTCTGAGAACTATTCCATTCCTAATTTCCGCTTACAATCTTCACTCAACTCGTTCATACCTTCTACTTTAAGACTATGGAATGAGCTTGACACTAATATTAAAACTGCACATTCTTTTAAGAGCTTCACAAACTGCCTCAAAAAACAAAATGAAACATTTAAAGTGCCTGTTTTTTATTTAGCCGGTGACCGTAAGTTAAATATTTTACTAACCAAACTCCGTCATAAATGCAGCCCTTTAAATGATGATCTCTTTAATGTTAACCTAATCAACTCTCCTATTTGTGCATGTGGATATCCTAATGAAAATGCTCATCATTTCTTTTTTACATGCAGTATATATACTGATCAAAGAGTTGAAATGTTTAGAAATCTTCATGAATACTTACCTCTAAGCTTAGAGAAATTATTGTATGGCCATGAAGATTATTCGAGTGACGAAAATAAAAATGTATTTATATATGTCCAACAGTATGTATCGAGTACTCGCAGGTTTTAAATTTGGTCACGTTCTTCTGTCTCCTCTCCAACAGTCCTCATTATCTTTCATATTCATTTCTTAGCTTGTGTCCGTATTACATGGCATAACGTACACTTGTGTGTTCCTTATTATTTTAGTAATCCTCTGTAATGTTTAACTTTCTTTTAAGTGCACGAGAGCGTGAATGCAAGAAGTGTGCGTGTGCTGGAATGTATGTAATATAGGCATGTGATGGGCCATTCAGTTACAGCCAGTGCGGTAGAAACGAATTTTCGAGAAAGGATGGAATGAAAAGGAGAAAGACACAAAGCACGGGACGTGACGAACTGTTGAATAGTTGAAAGTATGGAATAGTGCCAGGATATCACTGCGCTGACTGTGCTGGATGGTTCCATTTTCATGACCAAATTTCAAAATATACCATAATTTGTAAATAAAAGTAAGAATGAATGTGTGCATTATATGTTGAATATTGAGATGTACATTATAATTTATAAACTGCAATGAATAAGTAACATTCTCTCTCTCTCTCTCTCTCTCTCTCTCTCTCTCTCTCTCTCTCTCTCTCTCTCTCTCTCTCTCTCTCCCAATAATAGATAAATGTATTGATTTAAACTATGAAATCCATCTTATGATGTGTATATACAATTATTTATCTTATAAGGAAAGGGCGTTAATAATGTTCATGTAACTTGTGCCCAATCCTCTTGCATTTTTTTTGGCAATAAAATATGTTTAAACTAAAAAAAACTCTTATCCTCGGTTTGAGATTTCCCTGTCGACGGACCACACCCATGTAAGATTCTATTAATCTTATACAGACAGACAGACAGATACTTTATTTCCTCTTTACAGAGATTCATCATATGTCATACATGCATGTGGTTAACGAAATAAACGCATATATGGATAAAAATGCAATTAAGTAAATAAACTTATATACACATGTGTAAACATTAAAGATTGAAAAAGAAAAAACAGGACAATTTGCATCCATCAATAGAAAGTGCATTTGAAATAATATTATTTAATTGCATTGAGTATTTCTGTAAATGTATTATTACTTATACTAGTTTAGTTATCAATACTGAACACAATGTACATATTATTTTAATATTAGCATTGTACACACACTCGTACTGTACAATTATTATATATACATAGATGCATGTAAATGTTTATTATATTGAGGAGTGTATTTCCACCATCATTGCAGGTATGTGTATTGCAACATTCAACATCATCTGTTCCCATTCGTTATCTGTAGGCCAATTTTGTCTGTATCACCTAGCGGAAAGTCCCCTTGGTCTTTATCTGTTAAAATAGTAAAGGCTACGTAAGCATTCACGTTTATAGCATTTAAAACTCCTTCCAAAAGTTTATCACGACTCTGAAACAGTTTAGGACATTGTATGAGGAAATGCAATACTATATCCTTTGTACATGTTTTGCATAATATGTATACAACATTTTCTAGTTCCCATGTACATGACATTTTCGTTAAGTTACAATAGTGTAACTGATTCCCAAGTACATTTCAAGTATTTTAGGCTTAGTGTAAGAAGTGGATTTGGGCTTCTTTTAGTATGAATAATTCCATATCTATGAAGTTATTGTTTATGACATAAAGCACTTCTCCGTTTCGCATGATACCACTCAGATACTAGTGGTATCATACGTTACAATAGATGTATCTAATACATATTCAAAGAAAAATGACGATGTATTAAATTTACGCATCACGTCAAAGATATCTGGTATGAAACCATACATATTATTTCTTTTCGAGCTATATGTAAAATCAATGCTTACGGAAACAATATTATATGCATCATATAAGAGAGAAAAAAACACGTTAGAATGAAAAACATTAGACAAGGCAGCCAGTGGTTCTTTCAAAAAAAATCGATATACAAGGTAAAATGCTGACTGGTCGGTAGTTTTGTTTATCTAAAATATCTTATTTCTTAAAAATAGGAACCACCTGTGCCTTCTTGAGTCTGCAAGGGAACTCTGATTTATCAAAACAGTGGTTAGTCATGTCGCTCCGAGGCACACTGATGTCAGTACAACAGGCTCTAATGAGTTTTGAAGATATGCCATCGATACCAGTGGCCTTCTTCACCTTCACCATAGAGATAGCCTTTTCAACCACGAAAGGATAGACATGATTAAAAAAAACTTTTGACTGATCATTATTGTGTGCCCTTATCTCTTTTAAAATAGTTTCATTAGAAGAATTTTCTGTACCAATATCAGAAGCAACATTTACATAAAAATTATTAAAAACATTGATGACCTCTGTTTGATCACTGATAATGGCCTCATTTTCCTTTGAAAATACATTATTGCATTGTGTAGAGCCCTTATTTGATAAAAATGGTTTAATGGTGGGCCAGGATTTTTTTTTATTTGAGACCACCTAACCAGCGTTCGAAAAAATAGTTGCGCATAGACTGTTTACGTAATTTAGACACATAATTTCTATGGTTACGATATGCCTCCCAATTAGAGGCTGATTTGCAACCAGTATATTTTTTAATAACGCAAGTTTGAATTAAAAAATGGGCACTTTTTCTGTTTTACAACTTTTTCTTTTACAGGAGCATATTCATCAATAATGTCAGTGATAAGTTTTTCATGGGCCCAATAAATATCATCAACATCATCAAAAGCATAAGTTGCGTGGAAAGGGATTTTACTTATATCATCACTAAAAGTTTGTTCATCAAAAATTTTAAAACATCTAAATTTCCTCTTTTCTTTCATAACTGGTTTACATTTTAAAAACAGTCCCAATCATATGATGCCAGTCACTAAGACCACAGTTAAAAGCAAACGTATTAAATAAAAATAAAAAGATGTACTGTTGCTGAAAATGACATCAACAGATGAGGGCTGCGAGTTTTTCAGAAAACATGTTGGATATTTGATTGTTCATTTTTCCAACACGAAGATATATACCATTGGAGATTTAATTGTGTCTCCCCTCTTTGTGTACTATGCAACCCTAAACCAGAAAACAATAACTCATATATTGGGAATGTGAAGAAGTACAAAGATTACTAGAACGTTTTGATACATTACTGGAAGCTCTTTTAATCCCATTTTCAGAAAACAAAAAATCTTTTCTGTTTGACCTTCTTCATCAGAATTTTCTTCCCAGTAATCGAGTTGATAACGAAATCATCATTATTATAAAGCAGTATATTTACAGAATGAGATGTTTACATAACTCATTGAATATAAACGCACTTGTAAACATAATAAAAGACAAATACCTGATTCAAAAATACATTGCTAATGGTAAGGATGAAAAAGCTAAACATAAATTTGAAAATGACTGGAAAAAAAGGGACAAACTAATTAGGTTTTAGTACATTTTTTATAGTTATTATTATAATTATTATTATTATTTTGAAGACGTACTCTATCATACATATTTTAATTTCTGCTTCTTTTCGTGGGTATGGAATCTGCGAAGCCGATTTATTATCTATTTATAATATAACATACAGGAGTGTATATCCACCGCTTGTTCCAACATCTCACCCCAACTTATCTTAACTCTCTTCTTCTCTTTATGTTCCCTGTTCTACCTTTATTTTTATTTTTTCAATCTCTATCTCAATTTCTCTTTCTTATAAAGACAATGCAATGCACTCAGTAGACAGTCTGTGCAAATATCTCATTTACCTTATAAGGTGGTTTTTTCTTCCCTTCTTTTTGTGTGGGACTGATATTTCTTCTCTTGGCATTTATATATCCATAGTCAGTAGATACACAAATGTCTGAAAATGTCTAATATCATGCATATGGGTATATGTGTGCGTACAACGCATGTGAGTATGGTGAAACCATATTAATTATGTTTATGCATGGACATTGGTGTTTTTGACATGGACATGAGTTATAAAATATATGCGGTTATATATAATTTAGTGCAGATATTTTTTCCAACACGAAGATATATACCATATGTGATGAAGGTGGATATGTGTTCTATTTTTACACGAGACATATATATAGCAATGAACGATTGAGACATATATATGTCAGACACATGGATGGATGCGTGTATGTGGGTAATAAAATGTTGAAATGTAAAAATAGACGGAAATGAGTATGTAAGTCTGTGCTAGTGTGGATGTACTCTTTGACAAATGCGGACATAACAGATATAGGTTTATGTATGTATGTGCCAGTATACAAATGAGTGAATGTATTGCTATTTATTGTACATGTACATTGCATTAATGAAAATTCTGAATAAAACAAAATCACATAGTCTGGTTATAAACAACATTTTCCATATAAACTTCATATTTCCATGACAAAGTTTGTTCCAGCGTGTTAGTTTTCGGCTTCCTTCCTCGCCCCAGATGTCCAATAAACCTAGGGACTGATCGATGAGTTGTTATTCGGTCTTTGCGTATTGCAGAGTTATCTTCTCTTGGGAGCAGGTATTGATTATTACGTCATTAGTTTGTGTGAGAAAATTACCGTCGTTTTCTCAAAATTTGATGACGTTCCTCTCACAAACAAGTGACGTAACAATCAATACCTGCCCCCAAGAGAAGATAACTCTGCAATACGCAAAGACGGAATAGCGGTTGCTGATGTTTTCGGCAACCCTAAACGCCGCCTACTGGCATATATTTGTGTTTGTCGAAGCTTATTCGTTGATGCCTTATTATAACTGTTCCACAGTTCACATCTGTACAATATGCAGGGTGTAACAACACTTTTTACAATGGGTTGAGTCCATCAGGGTGGATTCCTATGCCTATTAGGGAGTTCAGCAATTTTCTTCCTTTCTCACAAGCATCTTTGATAGTGTTACTCGATTTTAGGTCTTTGGTGAAGGATATGCCAGCGTAGGTTTTAGTTGTTGTGCACGAAATTGGCACGTCTCCACGCGTACATACATGTATATCAATATTATCAATAAAACCAACGTTTGTATAACGTTGCATAAATGTTGAATTCAGATAACATCATAACGTTATTACATAGGGATTGAATGGAATTTTTTTCATGTACATTGCGGCAATGAATAGCAGTAGCTGATCTACATATCCTGCGGAGCGTACATATCCTGTGGAGCGCGTTAGCGCTCCTCAGAAGATATGTAGATCAGCTACTGCTATTCATTGCCGCAATGTACATGAAAAAAATCCATTCAATTCATATATTTACGTTACGATGAACTACAATAAAAAAAGTTACAACACTTTTTGTAAATTTGTTAATTTTGATATCAGTATCGGACAGAAAACCATAAAAAGGGAACAGCCATAACTCAAGCCTACACACAACCTTCAAATGTTCAACTTTCGCCGATTAGCTGATTTTGTTGAAACGAAAAATATATATCTAGAATTTAATAACCAAAATTTAATATTCCTTTCATTTTTATAAGTTGATCTTATTTGATGGGCTTTTTTTGGCATTTAACACCGCATATTATATATTTTAAAAAGTTTATGTCCGCACTATTTCAAATCATCGGTCACCATAGTAACTATCCAGGATACCCGTCGGCATTAGGCATACAGCTCATTTGAAGTTAAATGTACGCTGTTTGCTAAAAAAAAACACCACTTCAGATGTAAATGATGTTAAATTAAAAGATGAAGTTCCCTGTGTCATTACAATTTAAGTTCTCTAGGTTTAATGTGCAAGTTGATGTCACGGGGATTACCCAGCCGGACGTTTGGTGTTAGTTCGTGACGACCACGAGGAACCGATTGCTAGTCGGAAGTCAGTATTTGATAAATTAATTTCAAAAAACAAAAATAATAATAATAATAATAATAATAATAATAATAATAATAGTACCATTAATGGTGCACCATTTATGATTTTTGCAAAGTTTATTATTATTACTCGCGACTAAGTTATCTCGGAGAAGGGGATATAACTCTTTTCAGAAACGGAACTATGCGTGTCATTGTGTGTGAAATCAGCTGACCGGTTGCACGAGAATCGTTGTATCCATAGTGTATTCATGGTCTAATGGCAGTTGCTGATTCATGTACAGAACAAACATCAAGAATGTAAATATAGCTAAATGTAAATGAGGTTTTTTTAAAGTATTCTTATTTTTATTTTAACAAAAGGATGCTGTTTAATTAATACATATATATATATATTTATAAAATGCCACTCAACTGTCAAATACAGATATCTCTGTTTTTAAATAGAGATTCATTGTATTGTAAATATGGATGTCTGTATTCAAGTAACAATATCTGTGGGTAATGGGTAAAAACACTCGAACAGCTTACTTTTTTAAACCAATACGTTAAAAGTAGTTATGGAGAAAATATAGAAGTTAAGCATCCGGTCCGCAGTCGTGTCCTATTTTTGTAATATTACAATTTCCCTTTCCAAGCGTTTGAATGACTCAGAAAAACACGTTGATATCCGGTTCTTTGACAGAACAGTGGCATATGGTTGATTAGACTTATTTGCTTTTTTACATACAACTCGTGACATGGGAGCCACATTTATAGTGATCGGTATGTATTTTATCTCGATCTTTTACCATTAAAACAGTCTTGTCAATGATAATGGGCTAGTCTACTGTTTCTAAATACGTTCATACATGTAGATGACAGACAAAACACTATGGCCTGCATAGGTACGGCGAATCTCTGAATCCATGTTGTAACGTTGCAGTTCAGAGGTAGACCTCTTCTCTATAGTTGATGTCAAATTAAAAATACATCAGCCACCTCTGAAACCGAAATCTTATAACATTATATTCTGACGCTGAGACACAGCCACATACAATGATATTAAAAGGCGATCACGGTTGCTGAATCAAAGGTGTATATAGTTCGAATTATTCTGACGTTAATCGACGACAGACCGATATGAAAAAAGTCGATAAAACGTCAGAATAATTCGGACAAAGGTGTATAGTAATACCCTTTTTTATATGATTTTTCAAAGAATTTCAAAAATGATTCAGCAACTGTGATCGCCTTATCATTTTAAAATCATATGAAAAAATAAGGGTATTACTATAAAAAAAAGTATATTAATACCTTTTTAGGTCACCTGAGCTTTAGCTCAAGTGACCTATTGCTATCCGTTTTCGTCCGTCGTCGTCCATCGTCCGTAAACATTTTACATTTCAAACTTAAAGTCAAGTTCTGCTGGGCCGATTGAACTGAAAGTTGGTAGGAATGATCGCCTCATGGTCCTAACAAAGTGTTGTTATTTTTCGGGTCGATCAGAAATCCAATATGGCCGCCACGGCCGCCATTTTGAAAACCTATTTCAAACTTAAAGTCAAGTTCTGCTGGACCGATTGAACTGAAAGTTGGTAGGAATGATCGACTCATGGTCCTGACAAAGTGTTGTTATTTTTCGGGTCGTTCAGAAATCCAATATAGCCGCCACGGCCACCATTTTGAAAAAACTATTTCAAACTTAAAGTCAAGTTCTGCTAGGCCGATTGAACTGAAACTTTGTAGGAATGATCAGCTCATGGTCCTGACAAAGTGTTGTTATTTTTCGGGTCAATCAGAAATACAATTTGGCTGCCATGGCCGCTATTTTGCTACTAAATTCTAATAGGCCGATCTCACTTAAAATTGGTCTAGGAATGATCAGCTCATGGTCCTGACAAAGTTAAGTTAACATTAAACTATTTTTTACTCAAATTGGTACATATTTCAACAAACAAAAAAATACTGTAGACTCAGGTGACCGTTAAGGCCCATGGGCCTCTTGTTTTATATGATTTTTATCTCAATTAATTTACAGACAGAATTTCAAACACCTATGATTCAGCAACTGTGATCGCCTTATCATTTTAAAATCATATAAAAAATAAGGGTATTACTATAAAAAAGTATAGTAATACCCTTTTTTTATATGATTTTTATCACAATTTACAGTCAGAATTTCAAACACCTATGATTCAGCAACTGTGATCGCCTTATCATTTTAAAATCATATGAAAAAATAAGGGTATTACTATAAAAAAGTATAGTAATAACTTTTTTTATATGATTTTTATCTCAATTAATTTACAGTCAGAATTTCAAACACCTATGATTCAGCAACTGTGATCGCCTTATCATTTTAAAATCATATAAAAAAATAAGGGTATTACTATAAAAGAGTATAGTAATACCCTTTTTTTAAATGATTTTTATCTCAATTTACAGTCAGAATTGCAAACACCTATGACTGAATGAGGATGCTATCCCACTACTGTATGGCATTTGTTCACTTTGAGTTTCAAGTTGCTGAATATGGTGATTGATAATATGTTTCGGGTAAAATGGCAAACATGTGCAAAATATTTTGCAAAAGATATATGCCAAAAAAGGTTTAAACCAAGTGATGTGTATACACATCATAATAATGTGTCCAGCACATGTGGTTGGAATAGTAGTTTACAACTTGACAGTAATACATGTATTAATTAACAGGTAAGGCACAACCTGCATAGTAGTAACAATTCTTCATTTCGGTAAAAGTTACTGTTTACAGTAACAAATTTATTAATGATATGGAGAAAAAATGTGAAATAAAACACAAAATTTGTGTAAACATTAGGAATAAAAATGGGTGTCATTCTTTTAACATAATCCTACAATAAGGTACATTTGTGCAAAAATTATCATTTCCAATCTCTTACTTGTAAGAGTCTACTGAAAGCCCTGGACATACTTGGTGTAATAAAACTTCAGTTTTGGCCTATTCATGATTTACAACTGGTACATGGCCTCAATAAATATTGCTCAGACCAGGTTCTTAAGTCATGGCTTTACCTCACCTGATGTCCATAATTTGAAAATGCATAACCATAAAAATAGTTGATAAAATTATATTTCTTTCTTTTACGTTGTTTCAGGAACAGCCATAATGGCAATTTTCATGGCAGGATATTTTGCCCAACATTACCTGCCTCCTCCTACTCCAAAAATAGTGGGAATTGACCTAGGTAAGTTTTAAAAAAAGGTATCATATGTCAAGTGAGAGACAGCATATGAAGACAATAGTGAATTCTGGACCTGTTTCTGTTCTCTCTTCAACTCCATTACCCATGCCAGCATCCAAGATTTTAGAAATATAAATTAAACTCTTATTGTAAAATTAAAGAATTTCTCAGTTAGGAATTTTATAATTTTTATGGAAGTTGGTTTAATGAATTGAACTACTTCTGCATCAAAAATGGTGCTGTACACAATTTTACTGAACAAAATCAAAGTGGCCATGGGACCTTATCTACTAAACAATGACCAATGCAGTCCGTTACAATGATATAAACTTTACTATTAGGTACTGAGATGTAGATCCAATACAGCAATACATGCCCTCTGGGCCTCTTATTCCTGTATTTCCTGCTACACAATGTACAACACTACACCTTTTCTCCACAGGGACAACCTATTCATGTGTGGGTGTTTACCATGCTGTAACAGGCAGAGTGGATGTCCTAGAGGTACAGGATGGTCATCAGTGTATTCCCAGTGTGGTGGCCTTCACTGACCATGGTGTTCTGGTAGGCTACAAAGCTGTTGCTCAGGCAGAACACAACCCCAAAAATACTATCTATGATGCAAAGCGATTCATTGGCAAGGTTGTGACAGAGGAGGAATTAGCACAGGCACAAAAACGCTATCCATTTAAGGTTAGAATTTTCTTCAAGAAGATAACTATCTGCTAACATATGGTAGGCTAGACTCTGTCATGGTGTAACAAATTAAAAAGAAAATATCTACGTTGTAATTAAGTTAACTCGAAAAAAATGATTACAAACTTCACATTGCCTGCATTTACTAATTGCAATATATCAAGTGATAAAAAATAACATAAACATAATTACAAGAAGTACATGCAGGCCATGTGAAGGTTTTTTTTTTTTTTTTTTTAGTTAACTAAATTACATTGTATATTTTAATCATGATGGATGTGTCCCTCCTAAATGTGTATGCAAATGAAAAGAATATATCTTTAAATTTGTATAGCTACATAGTTTTCCAATTATTTCAACTTTAAAACAATTGGGAATTACTTGAACAAGATTTTACAGTTCATATACATTGTACCAGTATACTGTGATTTTATTCCTATAGATTCAAGCGGACAAAAATGGTTTGGCACAGTTTGTTTTATCTGTGAACAACACTGAATTACGTCTACGCCCAGAAGACATTGGATCTGTGATTGTTAACAAGCTCAAGTTGGCAGCGGAGGCAAACCTTAGCGCGCCAGTCACTAAAGTGGTGATGTCTGTACCTGCAGAGTTTAATGCCTTGCAGAGAAACTACACCAGAAAAGCTGCCAGCTTGACCGGTAAGGGTGAACTAGTACATTGTGTTGTAGAATTTTCTGGCCATTGTTAAATGAGACTTCATACTTTCAATCATCAAGTTAATTGCTATCAAACATACAGTTCTAAATTTAAATTTAAGGTTTCCTAGTGCAGTGCTTAATGATTTCAAGTTTCAGGTGACCAGGTCCTATCACAAAAGTACTTTAGATTGAAGATCCTTAACTTTCAGCATTCCTCTTAAATAATAACTCACTAATTTAATAATTCGCTGTTGCCAGTCAAGAAATGAAATTTTGCATAATTACTTTATCATTATCCATTAAAAATGATTTTTTTAACCAAATTTTATTTATTTTGAAAATTAGAAATGGTCTCAAAATTACATGGGTAACGTTATTTTATGTAGATATGTACCATAGCCAGCACACATTGAATTTCTGTATGATCAAATATGTGTATTTAATTACTATGCATCTGTTAATAGACTAGAGGCTTTTTCAAATCATCTTAATTGTCATTTTTGTTGTAGGACTAGAGGTGTTCCGAGTGATCAATGAACCGACTGCGGCTGCCCTGGCGTATGGACTCCACACTAAGCCAAGTCTACAGAATGTGATGGTGGTAGACCTAGGGGGTGGAACACTGGACGTGTCCCTCCTCAACGTCCAGGGAGGCATGTTTCTCACACAGGCCATGGCAGGTAGGGGTCAATCAAACACTTGTAAATGTTTACAAGGACAAGACACTTTAGCTTTAGAAGTAACCCTGGCTTCAGACTAGTAGAGGCTATATGTATAGATCTTTAAACTCCAATCAACAACGTCAACATACTTTTCAGTCTTTCAAATTTTCCCTGAGGGAGACTCTACATATTCAAAATGAAAACATAAATAAATATATGTATCCACTATGGAATAAATAATGCTAAAAATAGCATCTTTTGAGTTGTTCTTTCAAATGGAATAATTAGGTCTTAGAATATAGGAATAGTTTTAAGGAATTTCACGTGTTAGACATATTCAATTTAACAGTTCAAAATAGAGAATTTCCCGCAAAAATCAGGAGAGTTTGCAAGTATGCATATAGTCATATTTTGGAGAGGTGAAATGAGCACATATCTGACCAAAAAAACTCCACAATAATCATATACAAAGGCAAAGCTCGTGGAAGTATTTATGACTTTCGATAGTTCCATACATAAGTTACTGGTACTCACTATGTGTGAGGTGACTAATAGCCATACACAGAAGAGTGGGGCTATGTCTTACATGGATTTTTGTGATTATTTTAAAGGTAACAACCATCTTGGAGGACAGGACTTTAACCTGAGGTTATTTAACCACATATTAGAGGACATAGCCAAGCAGTACAACCAACAGCTTACTCACCGCGAGGACCTTCAGAGTGTCAGAATGAACGTGGAAAATGTCAAGATCAGTCTGACCAGTATGACAAGCACTCAAGTGGCCATTCCTCTCAAGTCATTCGGACAGGATGTTGTCTACAGAGCAACTATGACAAGATCAGAATTTGAGAGATTAAATCAGGATTTATTTTCTAAAGTTCTTGTTCCAATTAAAACAGTTTTAAAAACTATAGAACTTCCAAAAGATGAGGTGGATGAAATAGTTTTAGTTGGAGGATCGACTAGAATTCCAAAAGTACGAGAACTTATACGAGACTTTTTTGGAAAGGATCCCAACACGTCAATAGACCCAGAGTTGGCAGTTGCCATGGGTGTTTCTGTCCAGGCCGGTATCATCGGAGGGATGTGGCCTCTTAAAGTCAGTGCTGTAGAACTCCCAACTTCAGTCAAAAAGATTCAGATATCTTGATGAATGTTTAATATAGGTGGTATTAAATATATATATTTAAAAAACAGTCTCAGAGTCTACTGATATCATTCAGAGTCTTTCAAAAACTGTCTGTGCTGATAAACTGACAGCTGTGTAGTCTAAGTGTAGCAGTAAGGGCTATTTAAGATATCTATAAACTGTATATATGAGTGTAGAGGTAAAAGGAGGTACTTCCTTGTGACTCCATATTTCTTTTCTTCTGTCTAATTAAACCCCACTGCCAATATGCCTACCTGCTCCTTCCCTGTATATATAATGATTTATACTGGGAATAGCGCTAGCCCTAATATGAGAGAGTCTGATAAGACTTTTGTTTGAAGTTGTATGTAAGAAAGAGTTTTATAAGTTCTATGATAGTAGATGGGTCAATTTAAACTTTGTGATAAATTCTGTGTAAGAAGTGAGATTTTTTAGACTGTTTAACATAGTTGTGTATGAGTTAAAAGGAGGGGTAGCATTTTACATTTTATGTTTTAGTTGTATGCAAAGGGGGGGTAAATTCAGACATTGTGTTCAGATGTAAGTGCTATGTTTGGTACTTTTATTCCCTGTAAATACACTGTAGAATGTAATGTTATACTGTAGAATGTAATGTTATACTGTAGAATGTAAGCATTTTTTACTGGATTAAGAAAGATTTTTATAATATTACATGTATTCTATTTTCAAATGTATTGAGAACATTGTCATCTAGAATTTAAACAAACTTTCTGTTAAATACTGGGATGCAAGTCAACACAGTTGATAAAGAAAGTCTAACACTGTTTATTATTAAACTATGGGACAGATTTGGGTCTTTTATCCCAAAATATACACAAAATGGGGTGGTTGTCTTTAATGTCCTCATTTAAGCGAATTAAAACACAAACACACTAGTACTATGTAGTGAATTCCATATCTATCAGAGGAAGAAATATTTTACATTTATGATAGCTTAACAGGGTCATTATTTTTATCCGATTATACAAGACATATTGGTAAATTCAATGACTAAATTAAAGAGTTGTTAGGTCAACTGTAAAACAGTGTACAATATATCTGTACACATACAAGTTGTAAGTGAATTTTACTGTTATGTGTAATTAGGTCTGACTATATATGAAATAAGAGAGCGTGTTTGTTGTTTTGTAAGGTCTGACTGTGAATTAGAGAGTGATTTTATCTGTTTTTTTGGTGTTGATGTAAATTAGAGAGTATACATTTATATTGTGAGTTCGGCTTTTGTTAGGTCTGACTTCATTACTGTAAATAGAACTAATATTATCTATATATAAGCGCATTTGGCTGATGTCCAAAGATCTGCTGAGAAGTGCAATATATATTGTTTACTGTTATTGAAATGTTGAATTACTATATATTTATTGTTTGACAGAGTTAAGTGTACAAAGTCATTTTTCCGAGTACCTTCACTTGGGGTGAAATCCAGGACTACACCTTAATTAATGGCCCTGTGTTTTACTGAGTGCACTAAAGGAAACCTGTCTGTAGTTGAGTCAGTAACATGTTACATGTATACATTTGTAGTTCACCACTGTGACATTCCCTCCTCCATGGAAAGACCTTGTCTACGAGTCTTTGTGAGAGTAGTCATGCTTGTGAGAGCAAGGCTCAGGAGATTATCATACAGAATGCCCATGTCCAGTACATGTCTTAAGTGTACATTTATATTGATAATATATCTGACAATATTTCATTGCAGCAAATAACAATAGAACCAATATCATTGTGTCTCCTTTATAATCTGGTATCTAATCACTTGAAGCTAAATACATGAACAGATTTTCTAGGCTTAAGTAAGTGTTTTTCCAAAGGTTTTTAACTATAATAATAACTTTAAAACTACCTGGTCTCAAGAGAGTGTTTTCCCCTCATGATAAGTGTCGGATGAACTTATCAAGGATTTTGTTTGATCGACTTGTGCTGGATGAGCCTTGTTAGAATATGGGGGTGGGGTGTCCATCTCAAAAATTATAGATATTAAATTTTCAAATTTACCTCTGATTGGCCTAAACTTACGGTCACCTTGTTATGACTATTTAATTTGAACAACAGACATTTGATGATCCTTGTCTCCGATTGGTTGAGATATATATGATTATAAATATTGACTGCTGATGAGACTTTCTTCATCATGCACTTGATCTGTAATGTTCTGATCATTAGATTCAATGTATGTATGGTCATTGATGGTATTTATATTTTTGTGACAAGAAAGGTAATCACCAATGAGGAACGTTTATGTTTATTTTTTAGAATTATATTCTAGCAGGTCTAGAATTATGATTGATTTATTATTCCAATATTTTTGTGAATATTATTTTGCTCTCATTTCCGTTTCCCACGTTTTGTATGAATACTTGCGAGCTCAACGTGGATCCAATTAAATATGACGGAGGTTTGCACTATTGTCAAGCTTGGAGAGCTCAGAACTATCAAACGTAGATCGTTGATAACAATTGACACAATTTATTTTTAGTTGTCTTCACAATTGAGTGTTTGGAACATTACCTGTACATATAACTAAAATACCATAAAAACATTACAGTGTGATATTTATTTATTTTTGCAGATCACTGTGAAACCTCAGTCATATTTAATTGGATCCTTGTTGAGCCCGCAAGTATTCATAACCAAAAGTATTATTAAGGAACCACTTGTTAACTGTTATGATTCATAGCCAGACATCAATTATGGCATTAACATAATCAATTAAATACATCAAAATAATATGCTGTAGTTCTCTGACCAATAGTCATAATCACCTTTATATGAAATTCCAACAGAAGTCTGATAGCGGGGTTTATGGTTTTTATATCCAAGTAGGTAAGTCATAACTTATCTTAAAACTTTGTTTCAGGTAAGTCAACAATGGAAGAAAAATGCTCCATGCGATGAAAACATTTGTGGGATACTTTGTCAAAAATTCGCTTTAAAATAAAAATTTGATTCTCATATTTTTAACTGTAGATTTTTGCATTTAATATTGTTTTCCTTAGTAATCAAACTTTGTTGTAAACATATCAATGATGATCTACAATGTCCTGTATTAGTTGATAAAGTCTGCTGGCGGTACATATGTCTTTGACCTAGTTAATTAATGTTTATACATTCGATTTGTTTGCGACAAACTTTTTATTTCTAACTGGGTGGTAAGAGATAGCTATTTGCTTGTACATGCTTTTGTATCGCAATTTGCACTGAAAATCAAACACCGTGGACAACCTACTAAATCTAGTCCTATGTCCATGAATTTCGGTTTCTTGCCCTTAAATAAATCAAATGCATTTGAGTCCAGTGGTACGGGTACTGACGGTGGTGTTGTTGAATTATTTTATGTTTTATGAAATACTTCAGATATTGTTTAGTCCATCTTATTCTATAACATTATCTATGGATAGCCCATCATCTAAATATTGTGATCACGTGAGTGAAATACTACCATACATCTATCCAAATTATGATGTTTCTGTGAGTACCCTAATTGATTGACCTCATCATCACATTGCTCGACTGTATAAATTGAAATTCTCATTTAAAGAAATATTTTGTTGAGATCATTGCACAGTTGAAGTGAAATAATTGTACATGTACAAGACACAATATATCTACTGACTTTAGTTAATACATTTAATGTACATGAGGATTAATTGAGTCTTCAATGCAGTGTTGATATTCATGGATTGAAGAATATGAGACAAAGTCATAAGTAATGAACTTCTTCACTTTGAAAGTTCCTTACATTTTGATCCATCTGGTAGATATAAAAAGTTGATTATTTACCAATTCTGTTGTCTGTTATAATTAGTTATATGTTTATAATGACCTGGAGTGTGATCAGTAGATCTATATGTACAGGTTGTCACTCCAGTACTGTAACAGTGATCTGTGATAATACCTAGTCATGTGACCTGGAGTGTGATCAGTAGATCTATATGTACAGGTTGTCACTCCAGTACTGTAACAGTGATCTGTGATAATACCTAGTCATGTGACCTGGAGTGTGATCAGTAGATCTATATGTACAGGTTGTCACTCCAGTACTGTAACAGTGATCTGTGATAATACCTAGTCATGTGACCTGGAGTGTGATCAGTAGATCTATATGTACAGGTTGTCACTCCAGTACTGTAACAGTGATCTGTGATAATACCTAGTCATGTGACCTGGAGTGTGATCAGTAGATCTATATGTACAGGTTGTCACTCCAGTACTGTAACAGTGATCTGTGATAATACCTAGTCATGTGACCTGGAGTGTGATCAGTAGATCTATATGTACAGGTTGTCACTCCAGTACTGTAACAGTGATCTGTGATAATACCTAGTCATGTGACCTGGAGTGTGATCAGTAGATCTATATGTACAGGTTGTCACTCCAGTACTGTAACAGTGATCTGTGATAATACCTAGTCATGTGACCTGGAGTGTGATCAGTAGATCTATATGTACAGGTTGTCACTCCAGTACTGTAACAGTGATCTGTGATAATACCTAGTCATGTGACCTGGAGTGTGATCAGTAGATCTATATGTACAGGTTGTCACTCCAGTACTGTAACAGTGATCTGTGATAATACCTAGTCATGTGACCTGGAGTGTGATCAGTAGATCTATATGTACAGGTTGTCACTCCAGTACTGTAACAGTGATCTGTGATAATACCTAGTCATGTGACCTGGAGTGTGATCAGTAGATCTATATGTACAGGTTGTCACTCCAGTACTGTAACAGTGATCTGTGATAATACCTAGTCATGTGACCTGGAGTGTGATCAGTAGATCTATATGTACAGGTTGTCACTCCAGTACTGTAACAGTGATCTGTGATAATACCTAGTCATGTGACCTGGAGTGTGATCAGTAGATCTATATGTACAGGTTGTCACTCCAGTACTGTAACAGTGATCTGTGATAATACCTAGTCATGTGACCTGGAGTGTGATCAGTAGATCTATATGTACAGGTTGTCACTCCAGTACTGTAACAGTGATCTGTGATAATACCTAGTCATGTGACCTGGAGGGTGATCAGTAGATCTATATGTACAGGTTGTCACTCCAGTGCTGTAACAGTGATCTGTGATAATACCTAATCATGTGAACCTGAGAGTACAAGGCCTGATTATCTTAACAAGTCGTTACAGACAATTTCATAAAGAAGTTTGAGAAATATTGAAACATATTCTGTAGGTGGTTAGAATATTTCGAATCTGTGTACCCAGATAAATACAATTAAAGTTTCGAATTTCATACATTGTAACGTACACCAGATGAAAGTTCGGTATAAATCTGTAGCTAAGCTGAACAGTTTTTAAACAATAGGGACTTGTACGGTAAGTAGTCATTACAATTATGTGATAATAAATCACTTTAAGTAAAACACTAATATTATTGTGAATTTGTTTCAAATGAATTGTGTCCATGTGACCTTTAATTCAATTAATGAAATGAAAAAGCAACAAAGGACAACTTATCTGTAAATGAATAAACATTTAAAAGATATTTCAATTTGTTATTCGTGCATTAGTTAAAAAATAAATGTCTTGCAAGTAATAAATGGTTTACAGCAAGTCCAAATGTACCAGTGACACTGGTACCATTGATGACCTACTAATGATGTACAAATGTACCAGTGACACCGGTACCATTGATGACCTATTAAAGATGTACAAATGTACCAGTGACACCGGTACCATTGATGACTTATTAATGATGTACAAATGTACCAGTGACACCGGTACCATTGATGACCTACTAATGATGTACAAATGTACCAGTGACACCGGTTCCATTGATGACCTATTAATGATGTACAAATGTGCCAGTGACACCGGTACCATTGATGACCTATTAAAGATGTACAAATGTACCAGTGACACCGGAACCATTGATGACCTACTAATGATGTACAAATGTACCAGTGACACCGGTTCCATTGATGACCTATTAATGATGTACAAATGTGCCAGTGACACCGGTACCATTGATGACCTATTAAATATGTACAAATGTACCAGTGACACCGGTACCACTGATGACCTATTAATGATGTACAAATGTACCAGTGACACCGGTTCCATTGATGACCTATTAATGATGTACAAATGTGCCAGTGACACCGGTACCATTGATGACCTATTAATGATGTACAAATGTACTATGACTGCCTCTGGATTTTGTTTTAAGGTTCAATACATTTCTATTACACATGTTACATTACATCTTTCAAATTTATTTCAAGATTACAAAGATAAATGCAACATACATTGAAAAAAATAAAATGCATAATTTACAAGTTGAGGACCTGGATTCGTTCATCAAAACAGCATAAATAAATGCTTGTATTCAAACTTTTAAATGTGCTGACTATTTATAAAGAGGTTACATAGTGTATAACCTAGTAAAGGACCATGCAGATTCAGAAACAACTTTAACGTGTTTTTGATCATTCATCTAAGGGTTCATTGCTGGTAACTTGTTTTTAGCTGTACTGTACCTTGTTCATTCACCTTTTTAAAAGTTTGCTATACCTGGTAACTTTATATTTCAATACAGTAATTCCAATTCAAAAAGAGTATTAGCTTTTCCTGACAGAATTTAAAAAAAATGTATTTATAATGAAACTGTTTCTGTGATATACATTACAGTAATTGTTCTACATCAAAAATTCAATTTTTAATCCACGCCGCTACTCTACATTCCTGTCTACTGGAACATAGAGTATCAGACTGGAATTAAAGATCTGGTCCCAATTGTTTGATGAAGATCTAAATCAAAACAGAAATCGATAAATTGATTTGAAGCCTAAGTATTGAAAATGGAAGCCTTTGTTAAATCGAACCTGCCAATAAAACTGTTAATATGACTGTGCTGATGTTTATTTGTCTTTACATTAAATAATTTTAAAATGCGAGAAAAGTTTTGTCTTGTCCTTGGGTGCTAGACAGCTGACATGCCCTTGTGTATAACGAATAAATGGTGTCACATCAACAATACAGATAATGTCACATTATATGTTAAACCTCAGTCATTTCAGGATTACCATACAACTGTAAAGTCACACCTGTCTATAATAAAGTCACACCTGTCTATAACAAAGTCACTCCTGTCTATAATAAAGTCACACCTGTCTATAATAAAGTCACACCTGTCTATAATAAAGTCACAATTGTCTATAAAAGGTATGTCTGTCTATAAAAGCCACTCCTGATCAAACTTATAAATGTCACACATAACTGTGGATGTCACACCTGTATTACAAGATTCTATCCATTTTGGCTACTGCACAACTCAATTATATATAAAAATACTTTTTTCTGCACAACAATTGCAGTCTGTACAAAAAGTGACTACATGTACAACATTTTCGGGCTAATATACCTGTATCATGGGGTAAAATGTGCTATATGTTTAGTTATGTAGATAACATAAGAAAGCAAATTCAATACTGAATGTATGGTTTAACAACATCAAAGGGTGAACATTTTAATTAAAAAATTACTGGTTTAAAACTGCTTTCACAACACTCAACTGTATATGTGCACTTACAGAAAAAGCTGTTAATGAGTCAGCTTTGGCCAGCTGGTGCAGCTGGTTTAATCCTCAATATTTAACTTCTTTCCTGGATAATTATAAGCTCTCTAGTGAAATGAATTAGAGTACAGAAGTAAAAAAAACAAATTTGAAATATGCAATATGATTTTATTTATTAAGGTATAATTTCCAATAATCCCTACACTAGGCTACTCATTTTCAGGTAAAGGGTACCAACAGGTTACATCATAATATTAAGACTGTCTCTATTTTGAAACATTTGAATAAGTCCTTTTCAAAAGAATATTCCTAATAAAATGCATGTTGTCATGAATTTTACAGAATTATAGTTGTTGAAGATTTGAAAAAAATAAAAAGGAAGAAAATTGCATGGGTGGACCTCGGGACCTTTACATTACGGTGGACCTCAGGACCTTTACATGGCGTTGGATCTCGGGACCTTTACATTGCGGTGGACCTCGGGACCTTTACATTGCGGTGGACCTCGGGACCTTTACATTGCGGTGGACCTTGGGACCTTTACATTGTGATGGACCTCGGGACCTTTACATTGCAATGGATCTCGGGACCTTTACATTGCGGTGGACCTCGGGACCTTTACATTGCGGTGGACCTCGGGACCTTTACAACGCGGTGGACCTAGGCACCCTTTACATTGCGATTGACTTTGGAACCTTTACATTGCGAAGCTTACACTTGACCAATGTTGCCATACAGAAATGATCGATTCACACCATCAAAAAAATGTCTAATTTGTGTGTCACAAAGCATACGAAAAGCTTCCCAAGGGAAGGTACTCTTCGCCAGAAAAACTCCTGTAGGTTGTTTTATCTCCTAAAATAAACTCAGAGTGGAACTCCTTTTCATGATCATAACAGTGATAGCCTTTCCCTCAATTAACATCAGGTTATAAACATACAACAAAACTAATTATCATATAAACAATCAACACCAGATTAGGTAAATATCATACAACAACCATTACTGATCAAGGAAATATCATACAACTACCATTACTGATCAAGGAAATATCGGTAAAATAAATGTTATTCCTCCAACACCTGTAACTTTTACAGAGAGGGATGTAACAGATGCACCACAATAATACGGGTTAAAAAAGTGTATTGTATATATACATACCGGTATATAATGCATTAAATACATGTAGGTACAGAATATATTATATATGATGTATTTATACATACATGTACAAAGTGCATTTCATATATGTTGGTACAAAATGTATTATATAGGTATGTATTGATACATACAGGTATTAAGTGTCTTATATACATGTATGTATTGCATAGTGAATGTCAATCAAATACCCAAACATACTGCTTCCATCACACACACATACATTAGTCACAGAAGTATGTCCTACTGTTAATACCCTGCATAGCAGCATGGATCTATACAATAAACAAAACAATCTTCCCATGGATGTAAAATAGAAATACACTATTCCCACTAACTGACACTTGACAGCCAACACTTTATATTCCTAAACATACAAATGGCACAGATAAACCACCCCATCAAAAATACAATTACCTTGTGATCAGCTATGTAAACATCAATAAGCTACCAATTAGAATCGCATTCTGTTGGTAATAATTCTTGGAATTCATACCATTGTTACAATAAAATTTATATCAAAATTATGTCACAGTGATATTTGTTATCAAAATCATATATGTTTGGCAATTATAACAAATCTATTTAAAATCTTAGGTATATCAATATCATAATTATGACACAATAAAAATAATGTTTAAATCACAGAGAAGTGGAATGTTGACAGATAAATATCCCCGAGATAATTGTGGCTGATTTATTTATGTGTCCTTGCTAACTGTGAGATCAATTTCTTGTTTCCAAATCATTAGGCCACAACACCTTTCTTCAGAATTATATTCCCATACAAGGCTGTTTCTCTAAAATAAAAAGGAAATACATGCAGGTTTTTACAAGAAATTAAAACTTCTTTTGAAAGTTGAAATTAAAGGCTCATTTCAAACCAAGTTATAATTAGAACAATACTTGGGCCCAGATCATGGTTGACAATCTGTAGTAACAGACAAACAATAACAAGCCCAAGCCCACCTCTCTTAAAATGAAATAGTCGAGTGATATAGGTCACATTTGGAAATTAGTTCAATATCGATAACCGCCTCTTTTTAAGGAACGATGACCCCAAACCTATGGTGTACAAATTTTTGTAAAGAGTGGTTCAAAATTAAGTTACCTTTCTAGCATCAAAATTACAGAGAAATATTCAATCCAGTTTAAAGTTTATATTTAAATTTCCATAATTGAACCAATGAAAACACAGAAAACAAAACACACTGGAAAATGTAGAATGGGCTTCATGCAATATGAATGTTGCCAATTTTCATTCATACCAGCATGAATATTAAAGAAACTTGTTTTATCCCTATATACATGGGGGACATTGATAGTTAAGTCTGGGAATGTATCAGCAATTAGTAGTGTACATCCTATAACTCACCCGGTGTGGACAACAGCAAACGCTTTCTTGGCTCGTTCATAAAATGCAAATCTCTCCACCAACTGAACGTCAATCTACAGAAAAAAACACTTTTATGCAACTTACAAACCTATATTTAAACTTCTAAAATTCATCAGAAAAAAATGTGATACTATTGTGAAAAGATGTACATGAGAAACATGATGCTCACTCTTTTTCTACTCAAAATCTACAGCTTTTAATGTTAGTAAAACTGCAAAATGAAATCTTTGGAAAACTTCAAATCAAAACAAATTCAACCTTTATAGATGAAATGAGGAGCAAGGATTCAAACCATATAACAACTGTTGAAAGTTAAATAAATAGTTAATACTTCATCATCAGTGTCAGAAATGCTGACATCCTACTTATGTATACATAAATACGCTGTTTCAAATTTAATTGAAAGTTATTTATAAGAAGCACCCACCGTTTTGCCTTCGTGTTTTCTAGCAATGGTCATATACTTTTCCCACACCGGCGTTTGTAGTCCTCTCTGTTTATCACTGGGCACCAAGTCCATCAGTGCTATCTGCAAAACAATGACAATGTGTGAATGTCAGTTTATTATCTAAGTTAATGTAGTTGACTAGGATGTACAGTGTATTGTTGGTTCTGTCTAACGTTGCTACTGTATAACACACTTAACCTTATCAATAACAGCAGATTAAGTACACTGTTATCTCAGACTTTTCAAAGAAAAAATATTCAAAAAGGCAAACATTTTTTCTATATTCCTATGTCTTTCTAAATACTTTTAAGCACACAAACACCCATATTGAAAACAAGGTGTAGTTCTGGTTTATAAGGTCATCACATTTGAAGTTAATTTTTAAGGTTATATAAAATAGTCTGAAAAATTCAACACTAGGTATTAGCCAAAAATACATTATAATCATACCTGTCAACCTCTGATACCTCCAATGAGGGAGATCTCCCTCATTCCTCATTTCCAATGAAGGAGAAAGTGTGTGAAACGTGCTTTAATCAATTAACTTATCTCTTTTTATGCATAAAAATAACTAAAAAAAGTATTCATTTGATTCAGACACCCCTGTTATGATCCATACGTACATCATGCAGTAACTAGATGTAGATTTTGAGTTTGTGTGAGTTTGGACTTGAATGAGGGAGTTTCGAGAGGGATTGGTAAATTTTGGTAAAAAAGAGGGAGTCTCCCTTTGACAGCTTTGTATTACTTAAATACAGCAAATTGACTCACCGGGCGGTCTACATATGTATCCAATGGCAACAGCTGGAGAATGGCGTCCATCAATGTAGGAATGTCTATACCTTTAGAGACAAAATGTCAGACTGTACACTTAATCATGAAGTTCAAACAAAAATCAAATAACAAAAGTACAGTAAAACCTTGATATAATGCCTCTCTTTTCATTTGTCACCTTGCTTGCTGCCTATCTGTTTCAAAATCCTTTTTTCTTAAGAATACCTGTATACGTCTCGCTGAATATATCCTCTAACCCAGCTGTTATAACACTGACATTTCTCCAGACAAACAATGGCAGTATAACAAGCTTGTACTATATCAGATTTGTTGTCTTTTTTAACATTTTGTTGGTGTAAAGGATTATCAAGCAGATAACCTTTACGTCTTTACTTTGATGTATTTCTTCATGTGTCATACACATACATTCCAGATGATTACAACTTCAGTAACCATGCCAAGCTACCATAAAAATCTCTCCTTTAGCACTCCTAAATGTGTGTTTTTTACTTTGCATAATTACAGTTCTTTTCATTCCAAAAAATGTTCAACAAAATTAAGAAAGATTCCAAAATTAAATTTACTAATAAATTACTGAACTTACCATCTGCTCTGACTTCAATTGGGCCAGACTTGCAAACTGATGCTGTTGGAAAATTAGCATCTGCCAGAACTGAAATGGAATAAAAAAAAAAAAAGTGCCTGTAGAATGGGTCAGGGAAAGACTGACTGTCAAAGACCAGGTAGCTATATATAGCTTCATCTGTAATCTTTGTCTAGAATTCTGTTAAGAGCTAGGTTCACAGTTTTGTCCAGGAATGACATGTTGTATCCCCCCCCCCCCCCCCCCCCCCCCCTCCGACTCCTGTTAGAGGTGCACTCACCTCCTTATAACATTCTCCACATTGTAGCACCAGCAGCATAGGTATCAGGTTAGTATGATGGAAAATAATTAAAAAGAGGCATAAGGGGCTGAATATTTCACCTGGGCAACACTTTCATCATACAAAATTGAGATCCTATCGCACATAGTCTCAATACTTATACTTAGTTAAATTATTCCCCATTTCATTTCCCATGTTTCGTCCATGAGATTGCTTAAATTCATATCCAATAGATGTTTGATTCTTCGAGGTGTTAGTAATTGCAAGCATGAGTGGAATTTACTTATTAATTTTTACTTTTTTTATCATATAAAAGATAGAGATTAAAGAGTATAAACTCTGATGTGAAGTATTTCACAAGCCTGATGCCGACATATCGTTTGTTTCCGTCATTAGATTCTACCATGTTACCGGTAACCAGCCCATGCCCAGTATCGACCTGTGTACGTGTAGGTTAAAATCCTGTGGAACAAACGGTTTGTCTGTTTTTAAATGTAACATTTCGGGTATTAATACTAGCGGACCTTACAAATGTTTATGCGGGCCTTGTAATAATCAATACATTCAGGCCAGGTGAGTTAATAAATGCTTACAGAAGATGTTATGTCTTCTTTGATCAGGTCAGGCTAAATCTCTCATCTGGCGTTTTGTGTTGTCGCCCCTTCGTGGACACCGTTGCTGAATACCGGAACTGTCACCTCTGGTTTCTGGCCCTGCTTCTGGTGTGGGAGTGTAGGTTTCCACTTTGACATCATCAGATGGTTACCGTCACTGTATGTTTTGACACTTGAAAACCATGAAATCCTACAGTTGGCAGGTCCACAGTGGTTATGTTCTCACTGCGTGTCGTTGTGTGACTTCTACTCCTTGTCTTCTCGTCAGTGCCATATTTAACTTTCTGACCTCTCAGCTTGATCTCCGAAGACCCTGACTGCCTTCTGTGTCTTTGCCACATATCCCCAGCGCATGGAAAGTCTTCCACACAGACTGGATTTGGAATCCTCGGCGACCCACTTCTATTGCCCCAACCTTTTTTTCAAGTCCCCCAACGGTTCTGGGAGGGGCCGGGAGGGAGATATAGGTTTGTACTCCATCCGTTCGTCTAAGAAGTTTGTCCAGGACATATCTTCTATACTATTTCACCTGTTCACCTGGAGTAACCAGACTTGGTGTACAAGGACATCTTGGGTTGGCGGAGTGCAGAGTGCAAGTATTAGAGGTAACTGTGACGTATGACTTGACTTTCGACCTTTACTTTTAAAAAGTTTGTCCAGGGCATATCTATTGTACAATTTCACCTGGAGTAACCATGCAGATCTGGTGTACGAGGACACCTTGGGATGGAGGATTGCAGTTTGCAAGAATTAGGTCACTTTGACCTTTGACCTTCAATTTTGAAAAAGTCTTTCCAGGGCACATCTTCTATGCTTTTTTCACCTGGAGTAATCAGATTTAATGTACACGGACATCTTGGGATGACAGAATGCAAGAAATAGGTCACTGTGACCTCACTGTGACTTATACTTCCTGACGAACATGTAAGTGTACTATTTCGTTAAATGTAGAAATCATTACCGGTGTGGGACTATGGAATGCCTTGCAATACTTTGCCTTAATTGTTTTTCTCTCATGGACCTCATCGCATATCTCTTCCCAAGGCACAGTAGGTTCTATCATGATATTTTGCTTGTCTTTGGCTGACCAAAGTACCCCACTGGTCGCACTGTTCTGTGGACTACACTTGGGAAGACTAACTGCTTGCCAAGGTCTACTGCCATGATGAACCATCTAGTAGATTGTTGGTTTGATGAGATGAAAGCTACCAGCCAAATGTCATGACTAAAGGCCTTGCATTCTTCAGAATAAGTTGTTTAAAAACTAATTGTTTCAATCTTTGACTTCTACTCATTTATTACGTACCATTCCTGAAATTCAGCAATGATGATGAGCATCAGTATATATAATGTGTTAATACTGTTCAGTTAAGTTTTTGTCTATCTAGTTCTATATTCTTTGTACTTCTTGTGTTACTTTTTCTGTTACAATCTTCAACATTTCAGCATCAGTCACACAAATAAGTAGATCGACCTGTGCTGATACAGGAGAGATCAAAATCTAATCCAGTTTCGTATTTCAATCTTTGTATGTTTTGTCCGCCTTTTCCAATAATAATAATAATAATATACAACATTTATATAGCGCCCTATATAATTTGTAAAATTACTCTAAAGCGCTTTACATCATATGGATAATAGTAATGGTTATAATTGTGAAAACAAACAACAAAGGCTTGCAATCACTTTCATACATGTGCACATAATTGAACAAATAAAAGGGTGGTATTTACATGACGTCTTTGCAAAGATTCTAAAATGCAGACGTGAAGAGGTGAGTTTTTATGTCCCTCTTGAACTTGGCCAGGGTATTTGACTTCCTAATAGCAGATGGTAAGCTATTCCACAACGTAGCCGAAACCCTCCCAAAGCATCTGTTTCCGTAGGTCACAGTACGAGATTTTGGGACACACAACAAAGATTCTGACTCCGACCGCAGTGATCTTGACGGCTGATACAGGGTAACAAGTTCCTGTAGGTACTGAGGAGCTGTTCCATTCAGTGCCTTGTATGTGTATACCAGAATTTTGTACTGCGACCTGTATCGTACAGGTAACCAGTGCAACGAATAAAGCGCAGGTGTGATGTGCTCTCTCTTTCGAGTACGAGTAACTAGCCGTGCTGCAGTGTTCTGAACCCTCTGCAGACGACTAGTTAGTTTGTCAGATATACCACAGAGCAGGGCGTTACCATAATCCAACCGAGAGGTAACAAGTGAATGCACCAAAATCTTGCATGCATCTGCAGTTAGAAACTGCTGAATACAGCCGATGTTCCTGATCTGGTAGTAACAGGATTTGGCAATAGCGTTCACTTGTTTCTCCATGTTCAGAGAACTGTCAAAGTATACCCCTAGGTTTTTAACAGCTGGAACAGTCTCAATAGTTCTGGCACCAACCTTGAGCTGGAAAGTCATTGTTTGCTGACACTTTGGGGAAAAGACGATTAGATCTGTCTTTTCCTGACTAAGTTATGATAAGCTTGTGATAAGCTTGTATATTTTATTATGAATGTCAACATCCTCATCTGTGAACACTATTTTTAGACAGATTCTTATCTTTATACCTCTATCATTATTCTTTCTGTTGCACTCTTTAACACCTCAGCATCGGTCGCAAGAACATGAAGACTTAGATCTTGATTTGTTTTAGTATCAAGGTCAAAATCTAACCCAGTTTCAAATTGCAACTTTTCAACGTTCTGTCCACCTCTTCCGACAAAAAAAATCCTGTATGACCTGTGTCACGACTTACCCGTGCTTCGGATCATAATTAGTGTTACCTGATTGCTAGAGTTTGAGGAGATTGATCTTCCTACCAACATTTACCCGATTGACAGTGTGTTAATTGTTACCTAGTAATACTAATCTCATTATTAAATACAGATCTAGAAGAACTTATGAAATTCAACATTCAATTTATTTCATTACTGATAGGTTAATTCCTGTTTGATATTGTAATAATATGTTTTCAATTCACTATATTCTCCATTATTGACATTAAGACTAGAGACGAATGAGTTAACATTGATTCTAACAATGTTTTAAGCATTTTATTTTTGCTATATTGAAATTAAACTTCATGAAAGTAAAAACGTGAAACACGTAGAATATATTTTAGACATGTGAATCAATTCCTCAAATCCAGCAATATAGTTTGAACAATGTTTTTATGTTGTGTGTGTCTGTGTGAATATTATATATATATAATAATATTTATTCATGTTTTATTAAAATCATGTAATGGTAAAAATGTATGACGGGAGAAGGCTATGATAAGATGTAATAACTTTTATCCAATCAATTGTTTAAATTTAGTTGACATTAAAATATGTTTAAAAAAAGACAATGATATCTACAGAAAAGAAAAAAAGAAAAAATCCCGAAACGACCTGAAAAAAGAGTCCCGAAACGACTTGTTACCGAAACGACCCAACAGGTAGAGCATCGGGCTGGAGACCCAAGGGTCGCGGGTTCGAGGCCCAGCGACGGCACCATCTTTATCACTATTCCTCGTCCTTTTACAAATTGGTGGCGTTGACCCTCCCCGTTCAAGGTAGAGAATCCTTGGCGGGGAGTCAAAGAACCTGGGTTGGTGTTTGAAAAAAAGGGGAGAATAGTGTAAAGGGTCAAGGGTCGCGGCCTATAGTCCTCGTCCTATTACATAAGCGTTACATGTACCTACGTAGCATTGCACTGAGTACTGGAACTGACATCTCAAATAATACAAACCTAGTTCATCACCATGTCCCATTGATGCTAACACATGCAACAGGTTTGGTGAAAGGACATTTGGAATAAGTTTCAGAGGCATTTTGAGTTGTTTCCAATCAGAGACAGGAGAAGCCGCATCCGTTCCAAGGGGCGTAACTGCAGTAAAACTACTTTTACAAGCGTCATACAGACATCGATATATCCAAGGCACCAGCTTGTCTTGCCGGCTAAGACTTGAGTGTGAGAAGTAGGGTATGTACAGTGTATTTATAAACCATACGCACTTATTTCAAGCCATACATTTCATAATAATAACACAACAAATGACTGATATGCAAACTTCGTCTTCGTCATGCAATGTCACTTTCAAAATGGAAAGATATTATAACATGCCAAGGTGGATTTTTTTTCTTCACGTCTTACTGTGCAATCCAACACGTTTTAAATCTAATTTAAGTATAGAAATACTGTATAAAACCTTATGTTTTCAAATTCAATGCATACGTTTACGCATAAATATCGTTTAAATATCTCCAGTGTATGGACTTTATGGTTACTTTTTTCTCAAAAATTGATGTTTGTCTTGGATATTAAAAATCAAGGGAAATAACTCTGCTTCAGTTCGAAATTCAATTACATTTATAAACCTTTATCATTTTCTGTTAGAGTATTCCTTTAAATGTATATTGTTCTATGCTTTCGCGTAGATATTGAAATGTCTGCACAATTTTTTTCAGGTATCCCATTCAAAATATGCAGAAGAATTCGAAATACCCAGCACAAACTCCGCTGTTTTATTAGTTTTATTATATTATTTCAAGTAAAAAGCATATATTCATCACTCAATTTGTATGAATATCACATAAACTATTGGAGGTACAGACAGTGAATAATAATCTTGAACTGGTAATCTTTTACCTAGGATGGCCCATGAAAGTTTTGAAAAAACTTATTTCCAATGGGGTCCTTTTGGAATTTACTGCTTACCCTACAATATCCATATGTTGAATTGGCCTATTTAGCATTAGAGTTAGCATTGTATGTTCAAACTGACAGGGAAAAATAAATATTTCAGTTAAAAGAAAGTAATATTGTAGTCGGACTGGACATGGTCAGTGACCAGGTTGTATGTATACATGCATGTAGCTCAGTTAACAAGTCCCGGGTTTGAGGTTTCGGTTCAAGGCCCAGTCTTGCTTGTTACATATCTCAACATTTTTTTCCCAAAAACATCGGCCATTTAAGTCCTACATGTTGTGATTGAATCCCTGTTAAATCCAATGTATCAGCTTATATATATAACTGAGCTATTATCCTCTGCACCGGTCACTATCCAATACATCAGCTCAGCAATAAACTCCAAACTGTTATCCTATGTATGTTAAAACAGTCATTCATTGGATTACAACCAATATCAAATTCCTAAGCACCATTATTCAATGCCTCAACACCATTATTCAATTCTTCAGCACCATTATTCATTGCCTCAGCACCATTATTCAATGCCTCAGCACCATTATTCAATGCCTTGGTACCATTACTCAATGCTTATGAACTAATATCCAATGCTCAAAGACTGCTATCCAATGCCCCAACATTTATCCATTACCTTAACACTGCTAACTAAATCAATGCTACTGGTACCCAATGCCTCAGGTGTTATTTTATACCTCAGTACCATATTCAGTGTATCAGCACTGTTATTGAATGCCTATGCACTGATGTCCGATGCCTTAACATCATTGTCAAATAAGTAAACACTGTTATCCAGTGCTTGTAATAATCTCTCATATGGGGAACTTTTTAATGAAGCCTTCCTCAGATGTGAGAATGTTACTGTCAGCCTGGAAATTTCACCCATTGTATCTGAACTGTTTCTGCCATTTTAGGAAAAGGCCAATTCAGCATGAAGCAAAATGTTTGATTGACATTGTAGGGTAAGCAGTAAATTCCAACTACATCTGTATATATTTGAGGTTATTCAACACTGCCGAAATTTGTTTGAAAATGTCAGTGGGCAGAAATGGTGGGTAAAAAATATTATTGTTCATAGTGTGTAAGTGTTGTGTTCAACTAATTCATCACAGCTCACAGAAATTGATCTGTCCTGTTTTTCAGTGTGAAGATAACCTGAAGTTGACAGGGTCAATTTAAACATCCCATTGACTGTCATGGCAGCTAAGAATACTACAGCCATTTTGGCACGGCTGCGGAGTGCTATGAAGAATCTTCCTGAGCCTGTCCAAGCTTACATCATTCCTTCTGGGGATGCACATCAGGTAGTGTTTCTGGGTTTTTGTAGTACAGTGTAATGAGGAATTATTTTTTCTCTCTCTGTATACATGCAGTGATTGCCATTTGAACAGACCAAATGACATTTTTAACCAGCCAAATTTGGTAAAATTTCATCTTGAGATTTTATAAGAGAAAGGTGATTTAAACAGGCCAAAATTGATACATTTTGGCCTGCTGCCTGTTTTTAATGAAAATCCTGTATACACATGTACTGGTATTTAAGGTAGAAATGTTGGTCCAACTCAAATGATATTTAAGTGTATGTGTGTGTTTTGAGATATTTGTGATTCTTGTTTCAGAGTGAGTACATCGCCCCTTGTGACTGCAGAAGAATGTATGTTTCTGGCTTTAGTGGATCAGCAGGTAGGTGTCAAAGGCTGAACAATACATTGAGGAATAAAATAAACTGTAACTTTTTTTTCATATACAAATATTTTGCAGCTTTCCAAATTTCTCGCAATAATTTAGTCAAATACGACATAATTCTTATGAGACAACATTTTCACTTAGTCTAATATCGACATCTGCCAGTTATAAATAAGCAATCAGAAATGTCTATGTCCGGCTATATGCTATATACCAATGTTATAACCCTTTGTTCATGTTTGATACCAGAATTTGTCCAGGGGTGGAGGACTGTGGACTGCTCACAATGTTTTGTGATACGTACACCTGATAGAGATACTAGATATAAGATCTGAAATACTTACAGTATAGCTATTGAATCTACTGTTGCACTTTCCATGAAAATTATGCGATTAAATAGTTCTGTGGTTATTGTTTATTACCAGGTACTGCTGTTGTCACGGAAACCAAAGCAGCAATGTGGACAGATGGACGATACTTTTTACAGGCAGAGAAACAAATGGATTCTAACTGGACCTTGATGAAGATGGGTCAGTGGACCATTAAACCTGTTTATAGTTTATATGATATGCCTCAGTCAGCTTTATTACTTCTGATAGTTCAAAATGGGTTAGCCAATCATAAGTCCTTTGACAGTTCAAGATGGGTCTTTCATTTATGCTACTTTTTACATTATAAAAAATCATTTTTTTGTATTTCTTACGTTCAGAGAAGTACAACAAATAATGGATGTGCATGTATATAGAATTTCAACAACACAGTTTAAACAACATTCTGATCCGTTCAGATTTAATTCTCAAAACAAGTTTCATGATACCAAACATGTACATATAAAAAAAAAGACAAAAAGTTTCTTCGACTTCCCTAGCACTTTCTCCTCTTTAGAGGTTCATCAGGGGAAATGTTTATTCATGTTGACAGGACAATAATATATATATGTATATATATATTAATGACAAAATATAATTATCTATGTGATAGGGATGCCATATAATGTGTAATATTTACTTTACAGGTTTGACCTCTACACCAAGTCAAGCTGAGTGGCTGGCTAAGGTAGGTTGATACTTTTTGTTACAATTGCATCAAGCCAAACAGTTAACTAAAAATGTATGCATTTGTCATCTTCATCTTATAGATCACAAGAACAATATCATCTGAACTATTTTACATAATTTATAAAAACCTTATGTTCCCTGTATTTCAAGTTAAGATTAAAGAGCTTGGAAAGATATTAATACTCTTCTTACTTATCCATCTCATATCCAAATCAAAATTCTGTTACTTACTGCTGCTAATGTAAGAATTTCCTGTCATAGGAGCTACCTGTGGGAGGGAAGGTTGGTGTAGATCCCTACCTGATGTCACTGGGTAAGTAGATAACTGACTGATGCTTTTTAGTAGGGCTGCAATGATATGCATACCTCACAATACGATACATATCGCGGTACGATGCTTACGATATGATACGTATCACGATACAAATTTCTGCTTTAAAGGTCAACTTCATAATGATTGAGTGCAGGATTTTATTGAGGTTTTATAGACTTCAATAGTAAATATTATTGAAAAATATTTTTGTATAATTTCTAGTACTTTTGGGTATGACTGTTTAGTGGACCACAGCTTTACTGAAGGATTCAATAAATATAAGTACACTTCTTTAGAGTTTGATAGAAATTGATTGATAATTAAAGTACTGTTAGTGTATCGCTATACAGGTAATCAAAACTAGGAGGGAGGTCGGGTGGTGCAGTGGATAGTGCACTTGCCTTTCACCAAGGCGGCCGGGGTTCGATTCCCCGATCGGACGTGAAAAGGTTTGGGGTTACTTGCCAGACCATGTGGGTTTTCTCCGGGTTCTCCCGTTTCCTCCCACAATAAGACCCCCCTTGCGCTAACATCCGGGCCAACAAGAGTGATAAATATAAGTTGAAATAACTTGTTTCATAATTGTTGTAAGATAAATAAATTTTATTAAAAAAAAAATGATATGATATATAAGAAAGTATTGTGATACGTTACAATATATCGTTGCAGCCCTATTATTTAGGTTAGTGAATATACCTTCTTGATGCCAATAAAAAGTGGTTCCTTGTTCCGAAGAGGGAACCACCAAATAAATAAGGTATAAGCTATATCAAAGTTTTACTTTATACACAAATAATGTATGTATCCAACATGTCGCAACGTTTCAAGATCCACTGGTCCCTTTGTCTAAACGTGAACTGATGAATCAAATGGGAGGTATAATCTATTTTTAGAATGTCTGTATCGGTGAACTGTATACTTGTCATTATATCTGGATCACCTTTGTTTGATTTCTTCTATCAAGTATTTGTGATATGAGCAGTGTTTAACAATGAATTTTCCAGATGCCTGGAAACCAATGTGTAAACACCTGAAGAGCACGGGACACAGTATGGTCCCTATCAGCCAGAACCTGGTGGACTTGGCGTGGGGCGACCAACCTGATCCACCTGCCAACCCTCTCCTTATACTTCAGGAGAGTTACACAGGTTAGTTAACAGTCAATCTGGCAGTCAAGGACAAATACACAGATTGGTAAGAGGTCAAAGACATTACACTGGTCAGCAATCAAGGACATAAATAAGGATCAGTTGGAAGTAAAAATAGTCACAAACAATGAAACAGCTCAGTTAGTGTTTACCTCATTCACCCCTGAAATTTCATAATGAACTATTCCAACTTTTGAATTGGAAGAGTTCAAATGAGTCTTCAGGGGTGAATGAGTTAAGAGTATTTAGTAATATTGTTTGGTTACCTTCATGTGGAAACTCATTTTCAGTCAGTTCCATATTCTGATAAATAGCCTCTGGTTTTCAGATAGGAAATTATCATTTGATTTTCCAGGAAGGAAATGGCAAGACAAAGTAACGGCGATCCGAGGGAAAATGAGTCGGGAGAAGTGCGGAGCCTTAGTTATCACTGCACTGGACGAGGTAGCATGTAAGTGAGGACTTGAATGAGTATTATACAATGATATGTTTAGCCCGTGTCCTAAATTACTCCCTGTCAGTCCATACCTGTCAATTTTTGAAATTTCTCACAGAGTAACTAAGAGGCAAGAATTAAAAAGTGACTTACAATGTCCCCTTTTTGACTAAACACAAATGTAAAAGCAGAAAATACTAGGAACATATCTTCTATACTATTTCACCTGAAGAAACCAGATTTGATATACAAGAACATCTTGGGATGGCAGAGTGCAAGAAGAAGGTCACTATGACCTCACTGTGACCTATGCTTTGACCTTTGACCTTAACTTCAGTAGCCCTGTATGACCTTATTGTGTTGTTAGACCATTAAGACTACTGTGTGGCCCTAGCCTGTATGACCTTATTGTGTTGATGGGCTGTTAAGACCATTTTGAAAAAGTTTGTCCAGGGCATATCTTTTATACTATTTCATCTGGATTAACAAGAAGACACAGTAGTGTACAAGAACATCTTGGGATGGCGGAGTGCAGAGACAAAGAATTAGGTCACTATGACTTGACCTTTGACCTTTACTTGTTAAAATGTTTGTCTGGGGCATATCTTATATACTATTTCACCTGGAGTACCCAGATTTGGTGTACAAGGACATCATGGGATGACAGAGCGAAGAATTAGGTCACTGTGACCTATGACTTGACCTTTCACCTTTACTTCTGAAAATGTTTGTTTGGGGCATATCTTCTATACTATTTCACCTGGAGTAACCATATTTGGTGTACAAAGACATCTTGGGATGGTGGAGTGCAAGAAGTAGGTCACTATGACCTCACTATGACCTTCACTTCCTGACATAAGTTAGTGTACTGTTTGTTAATTATAGAAATTATTACCGGTGGGGGACTATGGATTGCCTTGCAATACTTTGCCTTGTTGTTTATACTGAAACAGTGCACTGTAAAGATGGATTTTTTTGTAATTGAAAAACTTCAAATGCAAGAATTTTTGTTTGAAAACTGTAAGTGTTTTCTCTTTTGTAGATCTGTTTAACCTACGAGGGTCGGATATTGAATACAATCCCGTATTCTTTTCCTACGCTGTCCTCACACAAGATAGTGTCAAGTATGTATACAATCAGTATGATCAATGCTGTTGTAGTTAGACAATCCACAATAAGTGCAACGGTGAAATTAAGTCTGGAATATTATTACCAGTATATATAATAAGTATCATAAGCATAGATTTAGTTTCATACATTCAGAGTAACATTTCTGTGCCATGAAAAATATGTGTTTACTGTGACTTGATATATATCTCTACTGATATATATATATCTACTGATATATATCTCTATCTATATACTGAATATATAAAAGTGTTTCTTGGAAATAACAATGTATCATGACAAGAAAGAAGAAGCTTTTAGAAATATTGATAGTTGAAGATGGGTCCCCTCGTAATTTAGGTATGTAAGATATTCATACTTTTGTTGTAATGAATCTAAAAGGGCAAAACAATAGTACATTATATGAAGTAATTTTATTGGACTTTAATACACTGCTAAATCCTATCTAAATGGGCAGTAAGCTGAACCAGAGCCATGAGATTTCTATGTATGGATACAGGATGAGTTTTATTCAACATATACTGGTAGGTGCAGTAGAGTTTACTGTGCCTTGTCATGTAAAATTACACAAGTACAAGTTACATTGCAACTTATCAATTAAACCTCATATGTAATAGCTTTGTGCTGTAGGTGGAAGTTTTGTAAAATATTGGCTTTAAAACTGCTACCTATGACAGGTTCCTGCTAACTACAAAGCTTATTTTAGAATTAGGACACTCATTTCATTTCACTGTTGGGGTAGCTAGTGGTGGCCACAAATATTTCAGTTCAGAATGCCTCGGATATGTTTACATCTACACTAGCTTATATCTTTCCAGTAGGTAATAAAATATTACCGTAACTAGTAGAATTTTATCTTTAATATTCAACTAAATTTGAAAACTTTTTGAGTATGACAAATCAATTTTTGTCTCGCCGTCACGAAGTGGAAGCGAGACTTAGGTGTTGCTTTTTACGGTGACAGCAGCGACGGCGGCGTCAACATTAAGTTTTTGCGTTCAAATTAGTTTCTCTGAAAAAATAAGTGCTAGAACAACCAAACTTGACCATACATGCATCTTAGGTAGTACATCTCAGCCCATGCATCAAATGCTGGATGCAGCCTACCTTTCATGGTCCATTGACTTCGTCAGCATCTCCATCAACATTAAGTTTTTGCGTTTAAGGTAGTTTCTCTGAAAGTATAAGTGCTAGATCAGCCATACTTGCACCATACATGCATCTTGGGTAGTACATCCCTGCCCGTGCATCAAATGCTGGATGCAGCCTACCTTTCATGGTCCGTTGACTTTGTCAGCATCTCCATCAACATTAAGTTTTTGCATTTAACTTAGGTTCTCTGATATGTGCATTGATGGTCGAAGCGGGGCATAGGCGAGACATATCAATCCAAATGGCTTCTTTATTCTGTTAAGCACATAAAAATGTTACTTCAAATATATTGAATATTGATCATTTGTTATTGCCTATGATGAAAACACAATTATTTAGAACACCCTACGCATACCTCTTTAACAATAAAATCTACTTTCTATATCTATGTTCTATGTTCCAGTTTGTTTATCAGTGATGATAAGTTAGATAAGTCTGTGAAACAGCACCTTCAGCTCAACGGGTCAAATGGTCCCAATGACCTCAAGGTGACCGTTCATGACTACAGTGCTATTGGCAAGTTTGTGTCCAGTCTACCGGACAGCGTGGAGGGGAAAATATGGGTGAGTGACTGCTGACATAAAGAAATGTCTGTCTGTTGTAAATATCAAGGGTTGAGATATTTCCAAGAAGGTAGCCAGTATATAAACTTCCCTATGTCTGTTTTTAACATTATAGGGAATATGTAGACACAATATCACTTTAGTAATCATAAATGTTTTTATTTTCAAACAGATCAGTTCCAAGTCCAGCTATGCCCTGATCAGTTCAATACCGAAGGTAAGATTACATATCTAACACTTGAAAAATGTTTTTTCAATGAAAGTAACGATTTTGAGTCACCATTTTTGGCAAGATCTGGAATCAACAAGAACAAGATGACCCAATTTTATGATAGTTCTTATATATGTGCTTCTCAATTTTTTTATTTTTTTTTGATATGCTTGCCTCGGCAGGTTGATTACTTCCACCATTCCTCCATACAGTTTTATTTGTTAGTATTGGTAGACTCCTTTGGGATCATTATTTATGACAGATTTTCAAAATAAATGATACCGTACTCTATTATATTTATTCCATATCATATATGCTGCTACATTTCATTACTAAAAGGTTCTGCACTTAAATGATTTTCAACAAGTAAACCAATAGTGAGAAGTTGCTGGTGTATTCAGCATTAAAGCCAAGTAAGCTAATGACTTATCCAACATAAAACTGACTGTATTGTTTACCCAGACCCTGAGAGTAAATCTACCCTCACCCATTGCTCAGATGAAGGCTGTGAAAAATTGTGTGGAGCTCAAAGGAATAAGGAGAGCACACGTGAGTAGTCTCCCTTACTTAACTATAGAGGAAGCAAGAGCTGCTTTATGACAATAAAAATAAAATGATATACAATGTACCATAAAATAAAATGATATACAATGTACCATAAAATGAAATGATATACAATGTACCATAAAATAAAATGATATACAATGTACCATAAAATAAAATGTCACATTACAGTGTACTATTCTGGACAATATTTTTGGTAGTATACTGGACAATTGGATACTCCCTTATTCTATACAAGATTGTTGGTACCCCATTTCCTGTAGTCTAGTATACTGGACAATTGGATACTCCCTTATTCTATACAAGATTTTTGGTACCCCATTCCCTGTAGTCTAATATACTGGACAATTGGATACTCCCTTATTCTATACAAGATTTTTGGTACCCCATTCCCTGTAGTCTAATATACTGGACAATTAGATACTCCTGTATTCTAAACAAGATTTTTGGTAACCCATTTCCTGTAGTCTAGTATACTGGACAAGGGTGGGATGTTCCTGTATTCTAAACAAGATTTGTGGTACCCCATTCCCTGTAGTCTAGTATACTGGACAATTAGATACTCCTGTATTGTATACAAGATTTTTGGTACCCCATTCCCTGTAGTCTAGTATACTGGACAAGATTTTTGGTACCCCATTCCCTGTAGTCTAGTATACTGGACAAGATTTTTGGTACCCCATTCCCTGTAGTCTAGTATACTGGACAAGATTTTTGGTACCCCATTCCCTGTAGTCTAGTATACTGGACAAGATTTTTGGTACCCCATTCCCTGTAGTCTAGTATACTGGACAAGATTTTTGGTACCCCATTCCCTGTAGTCTAGTATACTGGACAAGATTTTTGGTACCCCATTCCCTGTAGTCTAGTATACTGGACAAGATTTTTGGTACCCCATTCCCTGTAGTCTAGTATACTGGACAAGATTTTTGGTACCCCATTCCCTGTAGTCTAGTATACTGGACAATTAGATACTCCTGTAATCTATACAAGATTTTTGGTACCCCATTTCCTGTAGTCTAGTATACTGGACAAGAGTGGGATGTTCCTGTATACTAAACAAGATTTTTGGTACCCCATTCCCTGTAGTCTAGTATACTGGACAAGAGTGGGATGTTCCTGTATTCTAAACAAGATTTTTGGTACCCCATTTCCTGTAGTCTAGTATACTGGACAAGAGTGGGATGTTCCTGTATTCTAAACAAGATTTTTGGTACCCCATTCCCTGTAGTCTAGTATACTGGACAAGAGTGGGATGTTCCTGTATTCTAAACAAGATTTTTGGTACCCCATTTCCTGTAGTCTAGTATACTGGACAAGAGTGGGATGTTCCTGTATTCTAAACAAGATTTTTGGTACCCCATTTCCTGTAGTCTAGTATACTGGACAAGAGTGGGATGTTCCTGTATTCTAAACAAGATTTTTGGTACCCCATTTCCTGTAGTCTAGTATACTGGACAAGAGTGGGATGTTCCTGTATTCTAAACAAGATTTTTGGTACCCCATTCCCTGTAGTCTAGTATACTGGACAAGAGTGGGATGTTCCTGTATTCTAAACAAGATTTTTGGTACCCCATTTCCTGTAGTCTAGTATACTGGACAAGAGTGGGATGTTCCTGTATTCTAAACAAGATTTTTGGTACCCCATTTCCTGTAGTCTAGTATACTGGACAAGAGTGGGATGTTCCTGTATTCTAAACAAGATTTTTGGTACCCCATTCCCTGTAGTCTAGTATACTGGACAAGGTTTTTGGTACCCCATTCCCTGTAGTCTAGTATACTGGACAAGAATTGGATGCTCATGTATATATATACTAGACAAGATTTTGGGCTCTCCCTTCCCTGTTGTGGTGTGATCTGGAAATTATTTCTGGTACTCACTTCCTCATTGACTGTTCTGGTCAAAGCATCTTGTATCAGATTGGCAATAAAATACAAAGTAACCTTTGACAAGTAACATACAAATATACATTAGTAGTCCAGCATTTGTTGAAGGCAGGAGGGGTTATCAATACATTGAAGTAATTATATGTTATGTTTCCCAGGTAAAAGATGCTGTCACTTTATGTGAATTCTTCTCCTGGTTGGAACGAGAGGTGAGTTTGAATCATACGACAATGTTCATTATCAGCAAAGTCTCCAAATGTAGTGCTAGCAAAACTAGCTGCTGCTGTTTTTGGAAAAGGGTCACATAATATCAATCTATCACTAGACATACTGGGATCTGTATTCTCATAGCAACAGGATCTTCAGCTTTGGTTGCTGATATAAATGATCAAATTTTTGAAGCAAAAAAATGATGATACATGTATTAAGGGTATGTTTTGTTTGTATTCTTTGGTTTTATAGATGTATCGGTATTCTATTCTATTTAAGTGTGCCTTGGGTTTATAGAATATAACTATTGAAGTACTCTTTAGTTCTATAGGTTGATTCTATGCAATCATGCGTTGGTTATGCAGATTGTATCTGAACACTTGTTTGCTTGTAAAGATAGAGTCTGTATAAGTTTGCCTTGGCTTTGTAGATTCCCAAAGGCAACATCACAGAGGTTTCAGCTGCTGACAAACTTGAGGAAATCAAACGGTGAGGAGTCAGAAACAATAACATGTCAAGGTGTTCACCCCCGCTATAAAGACTGTCTTGATATCGTAACCATAACCTTGAAGTTTCTTAGTTTTGATATTTTGAACATTTCTTCTCTTCAATCATGTAAAACTTTGTTAAGTAAAAGACACTGAACTTGTATGTACATTTACACCACTGTTTGATGGTTCTCCTGTTTAACTTCTCCCTTAGGGAAGTCACTATTATGTTTGAATTTCTGATCATTCATTTTATATCCACTTGAGGACAAAAATAATAATAACAGTATTAGAATATTTAAACTAAAACTATTTTATATCACAGGGGTCAGGATGACTATGTCAGCTTGAGTTTCACCACCATCTCTAGTACAGGGGAACATGGAGCTGTCATACACTACAAGTAAGTAACATCACATGAACATATTAATGCACTTAGGCTACAAGGATTGTCCACAGGGACTGGCCCCAATCCTGAAGACCTAGTCCCTGGGTTATAAAAGGAAAAAATTTGGATCCCCATTCTGTAACCATATATACAATAACTGGACAAGAAGAGGCAACACAGTCATAATAGAATAGATCCGAGTGTTGTGCCCCAGGGAATTCAGACCTTGGTTCATAACATAGAAGGGTTGAGATGTCAACCCTTTAACCACACAATTGCTGGGTATAAAGACCCATGCTGCCATGGTTGATCACCAGGTCCCGACGGCCCTTGGGGACGAAGTGCGTGAGTTATAACCGGAAATGGCTGAAATTAATCATCCCATATATATACATAAATCATACTATTGCTGGGCATGAAGAGATGAACAGTCATACTACTTGTATCGGGATCCTGGGTCTGACCTCACCTCTGTCAAAACATGAAACGTTCTTATCCCCACCCTGTAAACTTATATACAGTTACTGGACATGAAGAGATGAACAGTCATACTACTTGTATCGGGTTCCTGGGTCTGACCTCACCTCTGTCAAAACATGAAACGTTCTTCTCCCCACCCTGTAAACTTATATACAGTTACTGGACATGAAGAGATGAACAGTCATACTACTTGTATCGGGATCCTGGGTCTGACCTCACCTCTGTCAAAACATGAAACGTTCTTCTCACCACCCTGTAAACTTATATACAGTTACTGGACATAAAGAGACCAATAAACCCATGTTACCATGTGATTACCCCTGTAGGCTCTGTTGGCCCTTTGGACATTGTCCTTACTTCATAACATGAAAATGGTTGAAATCCAAACCCACTACGTGCTTGCTGGACATTAAGTAAGCATGGCTGTATCTGTCTCCTCATGCCCATGAAGAGACAAACATAATCATGTTAACAGGATTAGCCCCAGGATCTTGCCTTTCCCCAAGGATCTTTGTTCAGAATTATGACATTGAAAGTGTGGAAATCCCCATCTTATTGCCACATACACAAAGATGCAGATCTCAACAAAACGTTCTATGGAGCATCCTTAATTGGTCCCTGGAAATTAACTGTTGTGTGAAGAGTGAGGGCAACTACCCTTTCGGCTGGGCTGAAAGGAGGGTAACTTGAGTGTTGAAGTTTTCAAAAGCTTCCTTCTCCTAAATTGTTGATCAATTTCAACCAAATTTGCTATGGAGAACCCTTAGGCCAAGGAAGAAGATGATTCATAAAGGAAGGGTGTTGTTCCATTTGGTACTGAAAAACATTTACAATGCTACTTTTAATGAGAATATTTTGAGATGATTGCTTGCAAAACAGGCCCTCTGAGCCACTTAAAACTGAGGTGATGCATGCTTTTATGATAAAGTGTTTGTATGTTATAGACCGACAGCCGAAACGGACAGGACATTGACTACAGAAGAAATGTATCTCTGTGACTCAGGAGCACAGTATAAGTAAGTAAATGATTACAATCACGGTTAATTGATTTCTTGTTTAGTTTTGTTAGAAGCAGAATGTCAGTATTGGTTGTTTGTCATGAATTTAAAGCATGTTGTTGTCAGTTATAATAATAGCTACTGATTAGCCCTGTAAACCTGTAACAATCAATTACAAACAGGTGTATAAATGTTGATGTTTTCACTGTAATTGATTATATTTGTATTGTCACACTGAAATAACTGATAGTTGATATGGCATAATGTACAGAAGGAAGCCTAAGAAATAGGCTAAAATGGCTGTGACAGTCATTTGCATATTGAGTCCGTTCAATGAGAAAATTTCAGCTATTGTGTTGGCATTTTCAGGACAAACATATAGTGAATGGAGATTTAATGATTGTGTTTTACTTAAACCTCAGGGATGGAACGACAGATGTGACCAGAACTATACACTTTGGTACACCGTCAGATTTCCAGAAGGTGAGACAATCAACATAATGTTAAAATTACTTTACAGTTAGAGTATACAGCTAATGATAATGACCCCGGTAAAGTAGAGGTTGATACTTCGCTTTCCAGGTTCATATCACATTAATTTTACCATCATAAAGTCTATTATTTCTTCATTATATTATTGAATAATATTCAAAAACCTTAACAAATTTTATTCGATGGTTAATATTATACCAGGTTTGTCTTTAAGTTTCCCAATGGTACAGCCCAACTCTAATCGTACAGCTCAGCTTAATTAGTAGAACAATTATGTTTAAATGTTATGAGTTTCGAGAGCTTGTTACATAATAATAACAATTTGAGGTCCTTATATAGAGCTTTATCACATCCTAGTTCATAGATCGTCTTAACAGTTCACAAATTATTGCCATTTCGGCACTCACAGCTAGCATTCTACAATTCTAGCATTGCCCAACCTCGTACTCACATACAGCTGAGTAGACTGAAACAAGCAGATCGAGTAAAGAAAATATGGCCACAAGGAAAATACCATGGTGTGAGGGAAATATGATTGGGTTAGGAAAATATGGTCACAAGGAAATATAATTGTGTGTGGGTCAGGGAAATATGGTCACAAGGAAGATATGATTGTGATGGGAATATGATCATGTTAGGGAGATACGATTACGAGAAAAACTTGATTTGTGTGAAGGAAATATGCTTGCATTAAGGAAATATGATCACAGGGAAATATGTCCTGTGAGGGAATTGTGTTTGTTTCCCAAATAAATTTGTTTTTGGGAATTATTGAAGTATTACAAACCTCCAAGCATACCCATCAGGCATGTCTTGACGTCATATTTACGTTCAATTCTGATGTTGTAATTACGTCAAATATTGGTAAAAAGTGACAGTCATGTTGACGTCATTTCCTGACGTCGGAATTATGTCAATTGTTTACGTCAGATTTACGTCACATATTAATAAGAAGTTGACGTATTTTACGTCAGGTATTGCTCATAGTTTGACTATTAATATTTTATAGTATTCTGTCCTTAAATTTTTCTAACTGTGGCAAATATCAGCTTATCCATTCTTTTTCGTCATCTGTTGCCTTGACACATTGCCTGTTCTTTACATTAGCTGTTCTGGTAATAAAACTATTCATATATATATATATGTCTTAGTGGTAGGTGTATGCATGTAGTTACACTATATAGTGATAGATCTATTGGGAAATGTACGTATATGAATGAAGGGTTTTGTGGAATAAGTTGCTGACAGTTGAGAGTTTTAACTTTGTAAATGTCTCCGTGTTATCCAGCTTTGTGTTTTGTTTATCAAGGAATGCTTCACCAGAGTCTTGAAGGGACACATAAACTTGTCAAGTGTTGTGTTTCCAAATGGTGTCAAAGGTGAGTTACCCGTTTATTCCTGATAGCCCTCCATAATAATAATAGGCCTTTGATTTCATTGTCTCCAAATAAAAGTTTAAATATGTCAGGAATCACCTTTCAATAAATCTGTAACATTTCATGATTTGTAGTTTATAGAAAGTTTTTACGGTGACAAATACCGACTGTTTTCTGAGATATAAAGTACATATATTCATGGCTTACTTAAGCTAACATTAGCAGCAGAATTTGTACCTGTAATGCTAAGTATAAGACCTTATAACTACATGTCAATTCATTACATTGGTAGATTTAGGGGTGTTCCCAATCAATGCCCAACCCCTTCCACCCACTCTCCACACAGGCATGCTATTGAGTCAACCCAGATAACTTTAAATCTGTATGTCATATTTTTACTTTACAATGCATCTTCTACAAGCTCCTCCTACTCCCCCCTATCACACACCTTGAAAGAAATGAGAAAATGAAAAATGTTATACTCCAAAATTTTCTTTGATACCTGGCCACCACTTACTTGACATCATATGTCCCAACATCCCACAACCTTCAGACACTAAACCAGAATCCGCCTCTTCTCCCTACATGCACTTTGTTGCTATAGAAATATTGTTTTATTTTCAGGACACAGTCTGGACACACTAGCTAGAACAGCACTATGGGACGCTGGTTTGGACTATATGCATGGCACAGGGCATGGTGTCGGGGCATTCCTAAATGTACATGAAGGTATGTATTTTACTACAGATAACAGAAAGAAAAGTAGTAGTCTTATTTTAGATTTAGACTGATATAAAAAATTCTCACAATTAGTTAATGTTTACTATAAGGAGAAATGTTTTGCTTGATGACAATGGTCTGGTTGATGGCACCTAATGTACCTGGTACATGAAACCCAGTATTAAATTCAGTATACATGGGAAAAATTCGGGTTTTTCTCACCGAATGGTGGTCAATATTAATATTACATAGAGAAAGAAACATAAAATTGAACTTTAAATAAATCAGACTATAATCTAAATATGCTAAAAGGTTCAGAAAACTGAATGAAATGGAGGTATAGTCCCTACCAAAATTATAGATAGAGGCAATTTTTTCTGTAAAGGACTTACAAAGAGATATATATTTTCTGTAGAAGCCTATAATAGATGTATGTTTTCTGTTGGGGGTCTTACATATAAATATATATATATATACTTGCAGGTCCCTGTGGTATCAGCTCCAGAGTGTCACTTACAGACGTGGCTCTCGAGGAAGGGATGGTCCTGTCTGATGGTAGGATTCCATGAGATTCTTTTACTTCATACTCTGTTGTTCAGGTCAGTTCCATTGAAATAAAATGAATATCCAGTAGATCATTAAGCAAAAAGGACAGTCCGCAAAATCTTCGGAGGAAATTATGGATACACCATATAGATAGGTATATAGCTAATAATATTAATTGTGCATAGTTATCACTATGACTTATTTTGAACTGGGTTTTTTTATTATTTCAGAGCCAGGTTATTATGAAGATGGACAATTTGGAGTGAGAATTGAAAATTTAGTTGTAGTTAAAAAGGCGGAAACGAAGGTATCATTCATTTTTCATTTTGGTTTAATTGTTAAAGTTTTTAAATCTTGGCAAGACGAGATAATTATATAAATTGTGTTCGTCTAATTATGGCTTTTTAAGTTTCATCGTAACTTTATATCAGAATCGAAAAGACATTATAATAAAACACTTTTGTCCTACTTCGATTCTTATCATGTGAATATCTGTATTTGAAGCCATAAGTCCCTGAAGTGTTGTTAAGTTAAGGAAAAGAACAGGTCAGTCAAGAGATGATACATGTATTGGAAAAAGGCTATGATTACTGAATCATTTGTAGAAACAGAGTACATATTTAGACATTTAAGGTCCTTTTGACAAATGTTATTTTATATTTTATATTTTCATGGTTTCCTCTTTTTACAGAACAATTTTAAAGATAAAGGTTTCCTAACCTTCGCACCCTTGACCTTGGTGCCAATCCAGACAAAGATGATCTGTCCGTCTCTGCTGAGTGAACGAGAGGTATGTTGTATAACGAGAAATGATAACGTCGTAGGTTGAGAGGAATAGGGTAATTAATGATGTACATAATAGAAAATGTCATAAAGACTTTGAAGATGTGTCAAGGTCATCAGACCTTTGTTATGAACCCTTGATCTTTGAAGATCAGATGTACATGAACTCTGCATGTACATAGATCATGGTCAATTAGTCATCATGGAACAAGCAATAGAAAAATATGTCAGTTTAAATACATTTATGCCCAGATCTTCTAAATCATATGTATTCTTACAAAAAACACTGTCAGAGTTGATTATAACAAACACAGGAACATGTGTGAATAACCAACACATGTATACAATTTTCAGTAACCCTCAAAGATAAGTACTATGCTATGTAAATTACCCATACAGTCCATACAGGTATATAACCCTCCAAGATATTAACATACCATGGTATGTAAATAACCCACACAAGTACACATTTAGATAACTCACACAGATACACATGTGTATAATTAACACAGATACATATGTGAATAACCTACACAGGTACATGTTTAAATAACCCACACAGGTACATGTTTAAATAACCCACACAGGTACACATTTGAATAACCCACATAGGTTCATCTTAAAATACCCTACACAGGTACATGTTTAAATAACCCACAAAGCTACATGTTTAAATAACCCACACAGCTACATGTTTAAATAATCCACACAGCTACATGTTTAAATAACCCACACAGGTACATGTTTAAATAATCCACACAGGTACACATTTAAATAACCCACATAGGTTCATCTTAAAATAAACTACACATGTACATGTTTAAATAACCCACACAAGTTCATTTTAAAATAATCCACACAGGTACACATTTAAATAACCCACATATAGGTTCATCTTAAAATAACCCACATATAGGTTCATCTTAAAATAACCCACACCGGTACATGTTTAAATAACCCACACTGATACACATAGAAATATCAATAACCCAAACAGGTACAGGAGCATGACTAACGTAAACTATGATGTAAAACTTTACAGGTAGAGTGGCTTAACACATATCACAGCACAGTCCAGGACGAAGTGGGCAGTGAGCTAAGACGACAGGGCAAGCAGGCAGCACTGGACTGGATGATGAGGGAGACAAAACCACTGGGCTGATGTCCGAACCACTTGGCTGATGTCTGAACCACTGGGCTGATGTCTGAACCACTGGGCTGATGTCCTTTACAGTGACAGTTAGACTGCTCTGTATATTGATGTCTGACCACAGCTGATATTGGTGCAGCATTACATCAGCTAAAAAACGTGTCATATGTGTTGATTAGTATATCATTATTTTGGAATTATTTAAACAGAGAAAAGATTGAATCAGGAATTCTGGATTAACTAATATTAAGATCCCCTCCAGGGAAACTTATCTTGATACAGGTATTGTAAAAGTCTCAGTTTGACTGTCAACTTAGTATGTAAAAATGTCTTTGATAATTATTTTAATGAAGATCTTACTGTTCACATGAAGTGGAATTTCAGATGTGTCCTTGTGATTTATTTTGATATTTAGACTTACATGTTGTATGATCATTTATGTCATCAGTCCCTTTTTTCTATGCATTTACAACTTTGTTATATATTTATTATGTATAACTGAAGCATTTTGTATAGGTGTACAAAACCAATCTAGTGTGTGTACATGTATATTTGGATTTTCTTGAGTGTCTTTGTTTATGCTGCAACATTCTGGTACGGTATGCCTGTTATGCTGGTGTGTGAATATGTACCCTATTCTGATATTACAGGATATCAGAGATGTTCTGGTGTGCTATTTTTATCAGGATCAATGTTATCAACACTGTACAACAGTCTAAGCCTATTATAGTATTTTCATTGTGCAGCACTTTGAAGATTTTAGTACAAATCTACCTTCTGTTGGGAATTTTTCAACCCTGAAATACATTTTTTAACAATTTGGTCATTGATAGTTTAAAATGTCCATGTACATCTTAAAAATATCATTAACACTTAAATTATAGACATTGCTTCTTATTACATTATAATAATTTTAGAAACTCATATATAAGCCTTATTGAAAAAATCATAACTCGTATGTAAACCTTACTGAAAAAATGTTCAGCAATCATAACTCTTATGTAAATCTTAAACAATCATTACTTTTATATAGGACGCTGGGTTCGTGACCGATGGGTTGCGAGTTCGAGTCACGTCACGGTACTGTGTTGTATCTTTGAACAAGATACGTTACTCCGCTTGTTCTAGTCTAGTTCTAGTGTTTGGGCAGTGCTGGAATTGTTGAATGCTAGCTGTGAGCACTGAAATGGCAGCACCGGCTGTTAGTCCGAATTATTCTGACGTTTTATCGACTTTTTTCATATCGGTCTGTCGTCGATTAACAAGATACATTAACACCTGGTAAACAAGATTACAATCAGTCTCATTTGTTACACATGTAATTAGCTTCCTCAATGTAAGGAATTCGCCAATTCACACACACAAATATGCAGCTGGATAAGTTGAACATATCTCATCTTTTTTGTTGTTGATGTGTTTTGATATACATTATGTAAATATCCGAATATGAATTTAAATCAACAAATGTGTTTACCACTGGAAATTAACAACAAACCAATGATGTAGATCAGTGAATAGAAAAATCTGCCCAGAGTTTTTTTGACTATTGACTTGTGGTTATGTATGTTTGTTGGGGTGTTTTTAATGCCATTGTTTTTGCGTGTGACAGTGAGGATGTGTGAACGTGAGTGAGCAAGGTGTATTGTTCCAAGCACATACAAATACATCTGTATAATCAACACTCAGTAACTTTCTGGTGTATTTCTCCTGGCAATGGTCAAAGTACATTATTGCATAATAATATCATTATACAAAAAATATTCTAATATTGATCAAGAGTGCATGTTAAAAGAAAACCTCTAATCATACATGTTTATATACATAGATATGAGAATATCAGCTGATATTGGCATTGGATCTGAACACTATTGGATGTGTACATGTATTAATAAATATATCAATAACCACACTGACAACTTTTATACTTCGTTCAGTATACCAGCCTAAGATAAGACTCTGCAATATACACATTTTCTTTGGATGGTAAACAGAAAAAAATATTTCGAAGTTAAAAGGAGAGAATCATGAAAATTGATCAGCAAAACTATTACCTATGGGGTAAGAAATCCGGAAATATCACCAATATTGATATTATCTCAGGATTTCCATGTACAAGAATCCATGGATCATATCAGTTTAAGGTCCAGGTAATATTGGACAGCACACCCAAAAACATCGCCAGGAAATCTCGGGAAGTCCTTGCACCAAGACATGTTACAAGTCTGGACTTCTAAGGACAGTCTCGACACCAGGGCCCAGTTGTTCAAAAGGTGATGAGCTTAATCAGTGATTATTGCAAATCTTAATTTTGTGTATCTTTAAGACTCAACCTTTGAATTAGTAACAATTTCTAGATATCAAGTATTCAGTTGAGTGAATGTACATGCAAAATTGTGAGATTTTTTCTTGTATATTGACAAAACTTTTAAAGGTTTAAAAATGTTGTTAAACTGTGATAAAGCTAACCAACTTTTGAATGACTTGGCCCGGAGATTCTCTGGAAAACAGAAGCAGGACATAAATACTGCATCCATTGGGGGGTTATATTTCAACTTAAATAAATATTTCTACCTTGGAGCTTTATAAACATATGAATTCTGGAAAAAAAATATGATGAAATCGACAATAAAGTGAAACAACGATATTTTGGGTTTTCTTTTCTTTCACTGGCATCGTGAGGCTCCTCCCCTCCAGTTTCAGATGACTCCTCGTCAATTGCTATGTTTTATAGATATCATTGCATTAGATTTCTGCAAATAAAAAAATTGTCAGTCGAAATGCTGTAATTTTAAAACAATTTTCATAATGTCGAGAAATTTCCTGTATAGGTTTATGGAAATATTCAACCATATGCCTATTGCATACATTGTTTCTCAAATACTATATATTACAATATCTCTCACTTTTTCCTGCGCCAAATACGGGATATTACAATCTCTCTCACTTATTCCTGCGCCAAATACTCTATATTACAATTTCTCACTTTTTCCTGCGCCAAATACAGGATATTACAATCTCTCTCACTTTTTCCTGCGCCAAATACTCTATATTACAATCTCTCACTTTTTCCTGCGCCAAATACTCTATATTACAATCTCTCTCACTTATACCTGCGCCAAATACTCTATATTACAATCTCTCTCACTTATACCTGCGCCAAATACTGTATATTACAATCTCTCACTTATACCTGCGCCAAATACTGTATATTACAATCTTTCTCAATTATTCCTGCGCCAAATACTGTATATTACAGTCTCTCACTTATTCCTGCGCCAAATACTGTATATTACAATCTTTCTCAATTATTCATGTGCCAAACACAGTATATTACAATCTCTCTCAATTATTCCTGCGCCAAATACTCTATATAACAATCTCTCTCAATTATTCCTGCACCAAATTTCCGTCAGTTTTATTTTTTAAATACGATTATTTTTGTGGGATTTATGGTGTCGTAACAGGATCCAAAACTGTGTCACAATCAGTTCTGACCTTTTCCACGAACTTTTATGGGTCAATCAAAATATATTCTGGAACGGTCATGAACAAATATATAAAGGTAGTCTGTAAGAAGAGACTTTTTGTTCCTGGATGGCTATTGGTACCTAGATGGCTATGGGTTCCTAAATGGCTATTGATTCCTGGATGGCTATGGGTTCCTGGATGGCTATGGGTTCCTGGATGGATATGGGTTCATGGATGGCTATGGGTTCCTGGATGGATATGGGCTCCTGGATGGATATGGGTTCATGGATGGCTATGGGCTCCTGGATGGATATGGGCTCCTGGGTGGATATGGGTTCCTGGATGGATATGGGTTCCTGGGTGGATATGGGTTCCTGGATGAATATGGGCTCCTGGATGGCTATGGGTTCCTGGATGGATATGGGCTCATGGATGGCTATGGGCTCATGGATGGCTATGGGTTCCTTGATGGATATGGGCTCCTGGATGGATATGGTTTTCTGGATGGATATGGGTTTCTGGATGGAAATGGGTTCCTGGATGGATATGGGTTTCTAGATTGCCAAAATCTCGGCAATGAGACAGTTTATAGATTAAATGTAGTCTGTAAGAGGAGACTTTTTGTTCCTGGATGGCTATTGGTTCCTAGATGGCTATGGGTTCCTGGATGGCTATGGGTTCCTGGGTGGATATGGGTTCCTGGATGAATATGGGCTCCTGGATGGATATGGGTTCCTGGGTGGATATGGGTTCCTGGGTGGATATGGGTTCCTGGATGGCTATGGGTTCCTGGGTGGATATGGGTTCCTGGATGGATATGGGCTCCTGGATGGATATGGGTTCCTGGATTGCTATGGGTTCCTGGATGGATATGGGTTCCTGGATGGCTATTGGTTCCTGGATTGCTATGGGCTCCTGGGTGGATATGGGTTCCTGGATTGCTATAGGTTCCTGGATGGATATGGGTTCCTGGATGGATATGGGTTCCTGGATGGCTATGGGTTCCTGGATGGATATGGGTTCCTGGATGGATATGGGTTTCTGGATGGCTATGGGTTCCTGGATGGCTATGGGTTTCTGGATGGCTATGGATTCCTGGGTGGATATGGGTTCCTGGATGGATATGGGCTCCTGGATGGATATGGGTTCCTGGATGGATATGGGTTCCTGGATGGCTATGGGTTCCTGGATAGATATGGGTTCCTGGATGGATATGGGTTCCTGGATGGCTATTGGTTCCTGGATTGCTATGGGCTCCTGGGTGGATATGGGTTCCTGGATGGATATGGGTTCCTGGATGGCTATGGGCTCCTGGATGGCTATAGGCTCCTGGATAAATATGGGCTCCTGGATGGATATGGGTTCCTGGATGGATTTGGGCTCCTGGATGGATATGGGTTCCTGGGTGGATATGGGTTCCTGGGTGGATATGGGTTCCTGGATGGATATGGGTTTCTGGATGGAAGTGGGTTCCTGGATGGATTTGGCCTCCTGGATGGATATGGTCTCCTGGATGGATATGGGCACCTGGATAAATATGGGCTCTGGATGGATATGGGTTCGTGGGTGGATATGGGTTCCGGGATGGATATGGGCGCCTGGATGGATATGGGTTCCTCGGTGGATATGGGCTCCTGGATTGATATGGGCTCCTGGATTGATATGGGTTCCTGGATGTATATGGGCTCCTGGATGGATATGGGTTCCTGGATGGATATGGGTTTCTGGTTGGATATGGGTTTCTGGATGGATATGGGTTTCTGGATGGAAATGGGTTCCTGGATGGATATGGGTTTAATAGATGGCCAAAATCTCGGCAATGAGACAGTTTATAGATTCAACAAAAGCGTGCCAATCATTTTATGTGGAGAAAGAAACAATTGAGGAAATCAGAATTACAGCACTAATGCCAAACGTCATGATGACGTAGCAATCATGGATACAAAGTTGCAATCAAATCCAGTCGGCAGTGAAGATTCCAGTTCCGGTGGGTTTTTTTATTATCTTGAGCTTTACAGCTCAACAGTATACAATACAATGGAAACAAGACATATATACACACAGCATTATGGAACACAAATTGCAATGACGGCACTACAAACCCCTCAATGGAGACGTTCGAACAACCATTTGAGCGTTTCAATCGGTCCATCCGCAGGGGTTCGTTGCAACATAAACATACACATTTATGTTAGCTGTGTTTATGGAACGCCAAATTAACATATATTCATTTAATTGTACAATAATTGAAAAGAGGTACAATTACATGAAGATAGGTACAATTATTTGTACCCATCTCCAATTGAATTGAATCTAGGTACAAATACAACATCTCCTCCATTGAATCTTTAATCAAATTGGTCATATCTTCAATTAATTGTACCTATCTTCAATCATTTGAAGATAGGTACAATTAATTGAATATATTTTAATTTGGCGATCCATATTCTATATGGAACGCCAAATTAACATATATTCAAATAATTGAAGATAGGTACAATTCAATTGGAGATGGATACAAGTCAATTGAAGATAGGTTTAATTCGTCATATTTGAACCTAACATTAGTTAAATTTTACCTTTAATTTGTTTAAGGTAGGTGCAATTATATGAATAAATGTTCATTTGGCGTTCCATATGTGATCCATATCGGTATAGCATATGTGTATTACAGACATTTGTAACGAACCCCTGTGGTCCATCCCTTAAGTAACGAAGATATCATCCGAGGGAAAATATTGTAAACATCAGGTAATAAATGGTGGAGTCCATATGATAAAACAGATTTAATTATACAAGATGGGCTCTTTCTAACTTCTAAGAGCTTCTGATTATTTTAAGCTTCTTTCCGGGAACAGTGCTCTGCAAGTATTACATTGAACCTTCCAAAATGCGTTGTCTAAGGTTTAAGCCAATCTTTCCTTCCCAGCCACAGGGACCTGATAATTTGATACAGCTATATTTGGACCTAAACTAAGGTGTTCAGAGTAATTTAACGTGTTTTAGGGGTTTAGATCGACTTTCGGAGCTTTTTCCAGCTCAAGAGATGTAATTTGGTAACGATCATATTGTTCCAGAAACTGTTGTGTTTGTTTGCATTTGAAGCCGTTGTATTTTAGGACGTTGATGCTTTAGGAACTTGCATTTGAAGCTAGGCCATTTCTAATGGCCGAGATCAATATCTTGTATACACTTTGGACTGCTATTACCTCCGATCCATTAGTAAGCCCTCCTGCTTTTTGTCCGGAGTTTCTTCATCCTTGGGCATCTGTTACAATATCTTTGTCTTTTTGGAATTTATTGAGTTTAAAAGAAACAATGTTATGTTTCTCTGAAATGCAATCGATTAAAATGAATATGTGAATAAAGTATTTCAGCTGAGGGATGGCAATGAGGGAAGTTTTCGTTCTGATATGGTAGTACAACGCACGTGTGGAATACTTTCTGATTAGATTCATATCGTATTGTTGATTATCACCAAACAAATGTTGTTCAAACTTTTGATGTCCTCTGCTCTGCCTCATGCCAAATATGCCTACTATGTATACAAAGACTTGATAAAGACTGCGATGGCAATTTGAAGGAAGAATTTCTTGATTGGAGCAGGTTCATTCATTGTTTTACACCGAGTTTCCAAAATATGGTGTACCGGTCCAATACTTTTCGTCATATACATTAATCAACCTTGATGTTTGTTGGCGACACTAAATTATATCGAACAATATGTGACGATAACGATGAAAGCATACTCCAAGATGATCTCTTTTCGATAAACTGGTAGGGAAAATTGCAATTTCTATCCTAAAATGTAAGTTCTATCCTAAAAGTTCTATCCTAAAATGTAAGTTCTATCCTAAAATGTAAGTTCTGTCCTAAAATGTAAGTTCTGTCCTAAAATGTAAGTTCTATCCTAAAATGTAAGTTCTATCCTAAAATGTAAGGTTACGACCGTAACAACAAAACACAAGAAGGGAGAACCGCGATGTCGCCTAACGGGAAAGGGAGGAGAAATTATCAAACTTGAAAATATTATAGCCGAAAGAGATCTGGATGTTGTAAGAGACCAGGAGTTTTACAACACATATGCGACAAGCTATAACTAAAACTAACAGCACCATCAGTGCCATAGGGCGATCTGTTGGAAAGAGCATCAACTTTGAAGTTATGTTATATAGTTTGCATCCTAAAAAAAAAAAAAACATCTATTCAAATTTAACACGAATTTATTCACATTATGTAATAATAATAATCTTCTGAAGCATGTGACATTTAACATTTCAAATGTTTAACTTCCTTGGAACCACTGGACATGTTTTATCCTAGTTTTGTGTATACGCGTGTAAGGTGAAGGGGATGTTAACTTGTAGGGGGATGGGGGACAGAACCCTTATGTTGATGAGAGATTGGGCCAAAAATGTATTATTAAAATCCATTGGTTTAAAGGCTGAAACAAAATATTTGATACAGATGCCAGAGTACAAACTATAAAATGTATCGTATCAGGTCCCTTAATTATTACCCCATTGGGCCCTCCGTGGTTTACCTTGGATCAATTATATATAACACGATGAACACATTTCAAGGCTTCACTCTACACTTCAAGAAAACTGTATTGATGAAATTGAAACATCAATACATCAAATAAACTGTAAATTAACATTTAGTCAGTATTTCTCAACATAAACTCTGACTTGAGATAATTTGAAAAATAATCGGCTTGTGAATGAAGTGGAAATATCAGTGTTGGCCCAAATCCACTAAAATTTACTTTCAATATTAAATTTTTATTTTCTGTTTATTTGATTGTGCACGTGTACCGTATATCGCAACTGTTCTTCAATAAACCGTTTATGAATCTAAAACTGTATTGAAAATGAAATGATTTTCTGATGTTTAGGCATGACAAGTCCTGGTATATTCTAGTTGTATGACTTTTTTTCTTTTTACTTTTATAACTACATCAAGGTACAGGAATAGCATGCTCTTGGGAATTCTTGTTAGGCCAAACAAAACTATTTGGTGTTTCCAGTTTGTTAAAATAAAATGTGTTACCTACCTACCGACCTAACCCTAATGTTTTCCAACTTGTTACAGGAAAGATGTATTTTTTGTCTGGCCTAATGTAAACCCTGTATCATTTATGCAAAATATTATCATAGTGAAATTTCGTGAAAAAAGTCTCTATACGTCCTTGTCTCCGGGATCTAAGGACTATAACAAAAGTTAAAAGTCTTGGAATTTCTTTACTTGGCCAAATACATGGTACTCTACTCTGCTTTTTATAGGCTTACAACACTTGTTTGTATAGGATGTCCTGGGTTTTCAATGCTATCCCAGGACCTGACAGGGGTGGTGATAAACTTGAACAGGGACTAGTTATAATTAGAGAGTACATTATGTAATTTTTCTTTATTTGTTAATTTATGTAATGTAATTGCTTCGTGTTTACGTCTTGAGGCGAATTGCCTCGGAAATTGGCAAACAATAATGCCTGCAGTTTTTTGTCTGCAACAGATTTTCTTATATCAGTATTTCATGTAAACAATGCCAAAATACCAGCAGAGTTATCTACCTTGTGACGTACTAGAACAACTCGACGAAGAAAGCAAAGCAAATTATTTGGGCTTCAGGACAGGACAGTTTTTGATATAAAGACATAAATAAAGGAACATTGAAACTGAATTTATTGCAAATTCTTTTATTTTCAATTGAAGCAAAAAAACAAAGAGAGAATAACAGTCAACTACATGTTGTAAATTAGACATTATTCCTGTATACGAGGAATAAATTACATGAAATCATCAGTAACAAATGTTTTTAGTTCTGACACAAAATCAAACAACGTAATTTTAAATGTTTTAAGCAAAGTCAAGAAAACAAGAAATATATAAATATGAAAAAAATCGGCTAAAATATATGAACAGGTAAAAATGCTAGATTACAAGATCAGGCTAGCACTGGTTTTCTACAACCGTCCTGGAGCATGGTGGTTCAAAATTATCTTCTGATATCTAAATACGGGCCAGGAAACAATAAATAAATGTACACACTTGAACACATTACAGACACGAGATTAATGTCAATAGGAATACCATATACATTTCAATTTATTGTGCTACTGTAGGTAAGACAAGGAAAAAGGTATATGCATGATGTGCGAGGCTTGAAGGACAATGACTCATTACCGATGTCAGATATAATATAATGGGCCAGATGCAAGAATTCGATCTGCGTAGATTAATTTGTGTGAAGTTTTATACAATAAAGTATGATGAAGCTATTTTGGATATGAACAAATTCTGAAAAACGTTGAAATATACAGAAATGAAAAATAAATATCAATCTTTAATCCCATAGCGCCCTAAAAACTTACTTCTTATGCACTTTGAATAAATTGCCAAACTGTTACCAATACATGACTGAATAAAGGGGCGATTTCCATTACTATTAAGTTTCTGTGTAAATTAATTGTAATAATCATATATGACCATTACTTGAGAAATGAGAAACAGGTAATTGTACATTATAGGAAACACATCATTTTCATTTTATAATACAATTAAAAATAATACGGTTATGAACATCTAACAAGTTAAGAGGATCGCTTGGCAGTGCTTCTCTAACTAAAGAACCACATGCGCAGTGCTTCTCTAACTGAAGAACCTAAATACAAATTCACAATGCCACGAAACATGCCTTTTAAAAGAGGCGAAGACAAAATACACTGATACAATAACGTTTTATACTTAATTTCTGTTTTGTAAAAATATATATAATGTTCGTATCATTTTCAATCATTGGAATGTAGGCCATTATGCTGTTATAGCCGAAAAGACAGCTTTTAAAAAAAGATCAAAAAAGGAAAAGATAACAGTAACATTATTTGTCTAGTTTTCTAAAGGTACGACCACTGATTAATTATATCTCGATAGCATTACTTATCATATCAGAACTGAACATAGAACAAGGTCTACTAAATGTCCAAACGTTGTTTACTCACTTTAAAGTTTTAACACTGAAACAACTCTCTTAAAGAAACAATAGAACCACACGTTTTACCCTCACAACAAAGACAGATGAACAATCCTCATTACACATCATCCTAGAAACTCCTAGGTTACGCTGTACAGAGAAACGCAAGTGAAAGGGCCATAACTCTGGTACACTACAACACCAGTAGAAATTGGTTGTTGAGTCATGAAAGTCGGACTAAAAATAGATACACAGGTCCTTGAATGATAATAGGGTCCTTATTACTTAAGAACATAGACATTCTTTTTAATTGAAGTTTTTCTGACTCATATACTTATGTGCCTGTGATAAAGAAATCTTGTTTTTCTGTTATTATATAAAAGGACTAGAAAATAAAACGTCGCTTTGATTTTAGTTGTACAAAAACAAAAATCGTTATATTTTTCATTACATATGCCAAGTAGAGTGTATTGTATAAATCAGCTGTCATTTATAGAAAAACGTCCTACTAAATCACACCAAAGTCCCTCACAGAGACACTGTCGTACTGCTTCAAACAGTCTTTCCATATTGAAAGTTTTCAGACATCTGTTGGTGCTATGAATATTATATATTTTAAAAACATTATACAATCTCACTTTACCTTGCAGCATTCATATTGATTACATACAATTTATCCTGGTGTTGCGTTTTTTAAATACCCAACAGAAAATCCCAGTTCAATAGCGAGCGCATTTTCTCGTCGCCACACATGTGTTATAAACATGTATGTATCTGGTTTAACAGATCTCATCGAAACAGAATTATGAATACAGTTTCTGTTTCACACGTTTTGCACATTGTAAAGTACAAGTAATATTTTCTGGTTTACAGTGAGTCACGGAAGGCATGTCCTTATAATACCACTCAGATCCTTATAATACTACTCAGTCCTTATACTACTACTCGGTCCTTAAAATACTACTCAGTCCTTATAATACTATTCAGTCCTTATAATACCACTCAGTCCTTATAATACTACTCAGTCTTTATAATACTACTCAGTCCTTATAATACCACTCAGTCCTTATAATACTTCTCAGTCCTTATAATACCACTCAGTCCTTATAATGCTACTCAGTCCTTATAATACTACTCAGTCCTTATAATACTACTCAGTCCTTATAATACCACTCAGATCCTTATAATACCACTCAGTCCTTATAATACCACTCAGATCCTTATAATACTGCTCAGATCCTTATAATACCACTCAGTCCTTATAATACCACTCAGTCCTTATAATACCACTCAGATCCTTATAATACCACTCAGTCCTTATAATACCACTCAGATCCTTATAATACTACTCAGATCCTTATAATACTACTCAGGTCCTTATAATACTACTCAGGTCCTTGTTATGTAAGGACATCGATCTACATTCTTTTTCATTTTAGCTTTTGTGACTCAACCATCGTCTGCCAGCTGCTTCCAGTCAAAGTCTCCCACAGTGTCATTCAGCGTCATTCTGCTACATTCCAAACATCTGTATGTGTTATAATTGTTATTAGTAAACATATATATTTGCAGTAATCATGTTGTTGGCATGTAAACTGTTTATCCCATTGATTTTTGAAGTTGTTTGAATATCCCCCAAAAAATACCAGTTAAATACCGAGCTCACTTTCTCGTTAACACACATGTATGTATTATAAGCATGTAGATGGTTTAATTTATCTCATCAAAACAGCATTATGAATACATTTTCTGCTTCACATGCGTTGTAAAGTACATGTAACAGTTTCTGGCAGACATTGTCACAGCATGCAGCGGGACGTAACTGTGACTGGAATCACCGAACCGTAAACAAATCAATACCAACATCAAACAACCTCACGCGCTGGAGAACAGGTTAGGGACTATCAACTGCCATCACGTGTACTCATTTACAATCATGCATAATGGATCTATGTGACTTTGAATCTAAAATCGCCATCTTGGCTTCAAGAAGATGTTTATATATACAGTGGAATAGAGCCAGATATCGATCGAATTCACTCGTGCGATCAGAAAATGAGTGTTGGCTCGTCATGCCACAGAGATTTTAAGTTGACTCGGTACAAGGAAATGTTGCCATTAAATGTCGTATTCACCAATAAAATAGGTTCTTCTACAAGTTTGTAGTGACAGGGCGTCTACTGCCTCGCATCCTCACAATACAAACAGGACCTATTCATGTCAGATTTTTTCATCTGTTATGAATAATATTATGGGATTTTAAATGTTCAGTGTATTTTTTGTTCGTAAAATCATGTTTTCTATCTGTGAGGATTCCAAGGACACGTTTTATAGGAGTTTTTTTTTTTAATAAACACAAACTTTCTCACAGCTTTTATGTTCACATACCGACTCTACCGAAAGGCTTAAAATACATGGAAATGTATACGATCATTGATATCTTGGACAAAATTGATCTTGATAATCAAAACAAAAATATATAATGAGAAAAGTTGGAATAGATTTCGTGCGTTCCTAGTTTAAACAATATTTTCCTGGAATATTTTAACATTCTAAATTTCATTTGAAGTCGTAGCAGAACCTGGTGATAAAAGCGTTGACAAAATATGTGCATACAGCTGGTGATCTTTGGGGTTTTTTTTGTGTGTGTTTTTTTTTGTACAATTAGTCGTCTGGTTATGTAATGAACACTATTACCATACTAATTTGTTGACTCCAGAATAATGGCTCGTTTTATACATTGTTACAAATAACATAACAAGTGAATCTACATAACATGTGACATTTATAGTTGCATTAGGTTTTGGGACCTTAAAGGATTTCCTGGACAGGAGGGTACTCCAAACGAGAACTGTCGGCACTTTCCGTAAACGAGAAATTTCTCGTTTACGGAAAGTGCCGACGGTTCCCAATTGAAGGGTACTCGGGGAGATATGGGACCAGGAAGGAGGTAGTTGTATGCAAAATAGTGATGAACGTGCTTTCTGAAGACTAAGAAAAGATTTCAATTAAAATGTGACGTTTAATTTGTTAAATTATGGAAATCTTGAAAACACTTTAAGCGTAACAGTTGACATTTAAATATGTGTAATGTAAAAATAGTTAAAAAAAATATATACATGTATATGAAATTGCAAAATTGCAAAGTGTCCACTCAGTCGCGAGCTGAAGGCTACATCAGACAGCTGTGTAATGATAAAAGGTGGGATATAAAAATGATAGATTTAACAAGAATGACTTATACAAAATACTGACTAGATTAAAATATTGGAGAGTACCTCTCGTCAAACACTGAAGTGTACATGGTAGCCGTTAATTAAATAAAGAGACTTTCAACAAATGAATAATTAATTCGAAAGGTTTGACTTAGTTATCAATAAACTCTTTCGGACATCTGCATAGTAGCCGCTGCCTTATGTATGAAATGGCTTGTAAAACAGTATCACTGTTTCCTGTTACGTTCCTACGAATGGGGAGGATGTCCTTGTGTAAAACTCTTATTAAATAGATCTAATGCCATTTAAACAATCAGGAAGTGATTTCAGGCTGAACAATGTATTGAATAAAAAAAAAGGGGGGGGGGGGCTTTTTTTCACTCTTTCGTTTGAAAAGGAGTAACTGATTTTTGAAAACAAATTGTCGACATTTACACAGAACATACTATTAGACGATTTTCCGTTGGGAAAACATCTGGAAAAATACAGCATATATATAATGATGTCGATACAAAGACTAGGACGTTATATAATGCTTTTGATTTTGTCCGTTACGCTGATTTGATACACTACACTGCTAGAGATTGCAGAGCCATGCTAGCCAGCACTCTGGTGTTGCAACTTGCTCAAATCGTTTTAATTGAATGGATGCTGATAAATGGAGTAAAAAAACGTATGAAGCAGTTGTTTGGGGTCGATTAAAGGGGGATAATCTCGTGATAGTTCAATGTCATTGTGTTGCGATTATTGAAGGTCATAGGTGCCCTAATAGAATCATATAATTACTTAATTCTACTACTCTGAAAATTAACGTTTGCCATTAATAATACAGATGTTAAGTTCAGTAACACATTCCACCTTGACTTTCTACAAAATAAAAAAATAAAATACATTTCTAAGTTACTGATGGTATACTTTGTCCTAATACTTTCCAGGTCAAATAACACTTAGGATTTCCAGATCTCATTTCCAAAATCTCATTAAAAGACACCAAGAATGTGTGTCACATATTCAATTTTGCCTTCAGGTCATTTGTCCTTCTCTTGTCCACTGTATACAGTCTCAATGTACAGTAGAATATGATGTATTCGTGGAGTTTTAAGGACACGTCAGTTTTAAGGCCACATGACTACATCACAGTTTCAAGGCCACATGACTACATCACATTTTCAATGTCTAAATATAGATCCCAATTGACAGTAACACCTTAGCCTTCACAATTGCAAAGTCAAATGTAAACATATTCTGATGTTTATGAAACGTGTCGAGGTAGGGCGAATGATTGCATGGCTTGACATTTCAGTCCAGTTATTGGAGATCATGGTCCATTGGCCAGTAAAAAGGTTCCGACACGCAGCAGACCGCTTGCCTTGATGCCTTCTTGAGCCAATGGTCAGTCCTTGACCGAACCACTGTTGGCAGGCAGTCCCTGTTGTTGACGCCAGCAGGCGAGACGATGTCCGTACCAGATCTGAAGTACACAAACAAGTTATACACGTTAGAAATTCAATGTCATGCAAACAATAACTCTATAAATCCGATGTACATTTCTCAGCTCCTGCAAGTCATATTAAACTTTAACCAGGTCACTGGTGACTAGCATGAATGGTATGCCTATGGTTTGATCCGGGAACTTGGATTTGTGAAAATTTCCGAAACTAGTGACATAGATTTCGTCCATGTATTCCCAACTTATCAGACGCCTGAGACTAAGAATACATACTCCTACTTTTCAGAAGCCTGATACTTTGGGCGTGAATAAAACCGACCCGTTATCATTCCAACGCCTTTTCAAACGCCTGAGAAAAATGGCATCCTTGTCAATATTCACCCCTTGGCAAACGCCTGAGACTAAGGGCAATACATTTACCCCACATTTACCCTCTACCAAACGTACAAATCCATAAGATATTCGTCCCTTTATCTTCTGTAGTGGTGGACTCTCTATTTAAAAATAATGACGCCTGATATTTGCAACATGGTACACATGCACAGTTTTGCACCTATTGCCGTCTGGTCTTATCAATACACGGATTAAGCTGTGGAAAGTTTAAAGTTAACTCGGCCTGGTGACGATCTATACAGGCAGGCAGGTTTTATTACAGTGGGAAATCATTTTATGACGGGTTTATTTTGATCTGTAGCCAAAACTGCGTGACCACGTTCTACAATTTGAGTTTATAATTCGCGGACAGGCTCTGGGAACTCAATACATCAGGTGTTCCCTTAAATACACTAAATAAATCATGGAACATCTTCTACGACTGTCACCCGGACCTCGTACACTATACACTAAGACCACATACGAAGTACACCTAAGTGAAGGTAACAGACAGCTACAAGTGTACAAGTTACCTTGTTTGGAGAAAGAAGGTCTGGAAGAACAAATTGGACAAACAAAGAGCGAGAGATTTATCGTATGTTGAATATGTAAAAGGCCATGCCCTTCTTCACTATTTTTTTCTTTTGATCTTTGCGTAGAGCAGCATAATTTGTGCGAACACAGTTTTAGTAGGATAGGGACCTGAGATATTGTAACAGTTTAGCTGTGTCCGCCTCACAAGAGGAGTGCTGATAACTTCACCAAATATGTATCGGGTTCACGTGCTATGGTTCGGAAGTTCCTCCTCGATTCGAGAAATTACGTACATGTACCTATCATCGAGATGAAGGTCGACAACAACCTCATGAATATGCAAAATGCGAGAAAAAAACCCACTTTGAAACATCGAAATGGCGTACGTGTGTTTTTGGAGAAAACGGAGATTATATCTGCTATGAAGTTTCTGAAAGAAAACAAAAATCCATTTTTCCAATAGTATAAAGGATTTTTGTACATCAACTAGAAATTTGGTGGTTGAAGCGATGAAGTTAAGTGGGGTCGAATTTTCTCATTTTTACCATCATTGGGGGTGGCATTTTATTGAGCATTGATCTTACCCCTTAAACCTCTAACATTACACTGAACACATCAAGTTATGCCCAAACATAGCTAAACTCTATCAAATTTTCAGGTCTCTGTGTTTAGTTTTGTAATTGGACCAAATTCGCGATTATTATTGTTTTGCGATACACAGCTAACACCCTTTGTGCATGTTTTCAATACAATGTTCACCATATATTGTATGTACGTACATGCAGTCCACGGGAGTTTATTTTTTGGCGTATTAAGTTTAGGTCGCGAATATAGTCAAAATAATACTAGCAAAACGTAAGCACTGCACAATTAACTGTTGGACGTGTCAGCACATTTTATAGCTTGGAATATATACTGGAGTATTTCACGAGACACTGAGAATTGTAATACACTAAGCTTATTCTAAACCGGAAGTAGTCATGTTCGGGTCCTTATAATTAGCTTCATGATGATCCGGAAGCAGATTCCGATTCATTCACCATTACTCGTCTGAACTATCACTGACCTTAGAGGAACCATTATGTTGATGATATTCAACTCATATCAAATTATACACGGAACCCACAAATTCCCAGTAGAATTGTCTACAAAAATCGCAACATCCCGTAAACAATGTTTCTGATTGCCGATATACCGGAAGTGATACATTTATGCCCCTTGAGCGTGACAAGTGACAGTTGGAAATGTCGCCTTGTCTACTGTAATTTACCAGCGCCACTGACCATACAGTCTCTGGTTATTGGCCGGAAATTATAGCCTATGGGTCATTTCTGAACAAAGCTGTATCCGACCTGCAATTATGAATTAGTGGTGGACAATGGTCAGTAAATTATACATGTACGTCCTTGATCGACTCCGGCTGTTAAATTGCCCGTGTAACGTCCACTTTAGTCTGATTTAGTGTGATCTCGACCTTTAAAGTGTGTGGCTATTCAATATTAAATTATCTCCCCTGTATTATCTGTCTCGGTTTGCATTTGATTATTCGACGTCCAAGGAATATCGCATTCAAATGATACTTAATTCAACTTAATTATTCTAGTATGCTGATTAAGGGATGATGAAGGGATTGTCCTACTGTGTTTTGAGATTGGTCGAGTTGTATTTACCAGCCTATGGCATTGAACCTATATAATACTACCATACTCAGATGGCATTCACGTATGGTATGAATACCATGAGCATATTGTTGACGTCATCATTACGATGACGTCATAATTTGTTCGTTGTATACCACTGACCCTTCCTCGACAAATGGACGTCAGTTGGCATTCATATTGTATATGGATGATTGTTCCTTTTGCTGAGATTTAATCTTTACGAAAGTATATCACATTTTCACCGAGAAAGTGGTTCACTTACAGCGCGGTCGACACAATATTTCATTTCCCCGTCCCCCTGCCTGTTTGTCACAAGGGTATTGGCGTTTCATGTAGCGGAGTGATCGAATCGCACTTGCGGTTTAAATGCACGTGTATCATCTTAATCAAAACCTATACCCCCGCCTGTCCGACGTGATGTATTAGTATTAGACATGCAGTATGTCTAGTTACATGTATACATGCTTCATGGCGCCGTGCTATAGTACACGTACATGTCATCATTGGATGGTTTGTATATGTATCACAATAACTCGACGCCGGGGTGAACATGCATCATGTACTACACTTGGGAGTGCTAATGGTGAGGTTAATCCTTACCGGCCCTAACACCAGTCAATCTCACCCTCCCATTCAATATCCCAACCTCCATTTCCTTTTTTCCCTCCCCTCTCCCATCCCCTCTCCCATCCCAGAGAAACCCAATCCAAATCTCACCCCCACCCCAACCCCACCAGCGTGGAACAAATAAGGACATCCAGTTAAAAACCGGAAGAGACAGTCTGCCATCTTGGATTCCTTATAGAAGATGGAATGTGTATAAACCGGAAGTTGAAATCAAACATCTTGGATAAAATATTTTGTCCTAGTTATATAAATCGGTTACAAGCGTACCTACTACTATAAAACTTAATGTAATGGGTTACAATAGTGGCCATAACATCCCTCTCCACAACGCCCTGCGCTGCGAAAAATGGTTAACCATGCAAGGTAGGAACCTTACTTCGTTGCAACTATAGTCTTGTAAATAGTCCCACTTAAGAGCCATTGACGCAACACGTATACTATGCTGTCTTTGCTGCAACAAGTGTGGGTGGGGTTAAGACTACCGTATAGCCCTGTATGACTTTTTGTGTGTGTGGACATGACTTTATTGTGCTGTTTGGCCGTTATAAGACTACAGTGTGGTCCTATATGACTTTATTGTGTGGGTGGGCCGGTCAGACTACCGTGTGACTGTATGACAGCGGATAATATTCATTAGAATTCGATCATGTGTATCAGGGAAAGAGGTCGCTTTGTAGCCAACATAAATTTATTTTTATTTTGTTTCTTCACGGGTAGGTCTTAATTATAAATCTTTACTTGGTATTTCTAATTACTGAACCCTTTTAAACTTATGAATGATAGTGGGTTTATAACCTCTCCGCCTCGGTCACTTGCATATAGCACACAGCGGGCATTGATTGGTTCAACCTATGGGGTAACATAGGCCTGACCTGGCCATCACAAAGTAATGGAAAGTGCTTAGCATTATAATGATAGTCAATAAAAGCAAGTCTTAATTGCTTGGTCAATATCAATATTTGTCGGCATTATGACCTCAGACATGAGTACCTTGTATGTATGTAACACAGTTAGATATTGGTGGAGAGAGAGTGGTACGTTTTTGTAGGTTGGGAGAGAGGGTTGAAGAGAGTGGGGTGGATGGGAGTGGAGTAATAAAAGGAGTGAGAGAGAGAGGGGATGAGCATGGATGAGGAACCATGGCCAGTTCACCGCTATAATGTTATCATTAGAATTACATGTACTCGATGCTATTGTATCAGGCCTAAGGGTTGTGGAATAAAGTACTTGACACGAAGCAAAAGTGTAAGGACTTTAAATTACCCATATGGCCGTTAATATATTCAATATGATTGCAAAAATTGTCGTAATTAAAATCCATCTTGGACCTTCCGGTGCCACACCACTGTAGCAATTGGTAATTAACACAACCACACATAGACTAAATGGTCGGCGGACGCTCTCAGGCCTTCCACCTAGTACGATAGAAATCTCACACCTCTGTATAACTATAATAGGTAAGTGATTCTTAAATAGTTCACTTTTGATGTATGTGGACTTTTTACTCGTCGGTAACCCCGGGATATCCTTTCAGCGAAATCGTTTGAGAACGGTGGATGTTGAACTCTCTGGAAAACCGGAAGTTACGGTAACTATAGGCTACGATACTTGGAGTGTGACTAACAGTCTCTTCTTAAGAGAAATATTGATGGTCTGTTTTCAATGTAACATGAAATCGGTAACCGTCGGCACTTTCCGTCAATGTATTTTCTCGTTTACGGAGAGTGCCCACGGTTCCCGATTAAAGCGGGCCGGGGCGAGATCGATATTCGAACCAGAAACCTCCAAACATAAGACGGACGCTCTCACCAACTTAGCTATCTGGTCACCTGTAGTTATCCGAGAAAGTCCCGCTACCCGTCTCCCTCCCTTCCTTTCCTTCACCCTGGAGTCAGCAATTTATGTTATCCTGGTTCGGTTATCCCCTTGCCAACTACGCACGCAATTATGGAAAAACATATCACAGACACCACTGTAACAGATGAAGAAAAATGCAATGGGGTCATACCGTGATGCGAATGCGGAGCCTTCGAAGTCTTGACGGGGCACTTTAACCAATAGGGAGCAGTCTGATCACCACTCGTCACATCTCGGCAGATTCCGTACCTATATTGATGAAGGGTACCGGAATCAGCCGAGGTTAGCCGAATGCCTGATCACATGTCATCATCTGGGCTAGACGTCCCGCTACAATGGTATCGTGATATACATGTAGTTGGATTCAGTCCACTGTCAGTATCATGGATAAAGGATAAGATGCCTTTTAAAAAGGGTATCTACATAACTAAAACACTTTCCTTTGATGTAGATTTTCATTTTAGTTACGTGTATGGCCATTTCAAAACAAGTAAATAATATACTCATAATGAACCTTTTGCAATATACTTTCGGATTAATTATAGTAAAATACAGAAATCTGTTCGCCGGGTTCCGTTAAGTTTTTTGTGTTTATAATAAACTTCTAACACCCAGACATGTCAAGTTTTTTACAGCCGATAAATTATATCCCGTGTTTGGTTTTGTATGATAACTGAAGAAGCCGAATTCTCCATAATATGGCATTTATCAAAGAAGCTGGGCAGGACTTTTATGTTCCAATCATTCATCGAGATAAGCACCGTTTTATCATTTATTTAACGTTTATCATTCAAATGTTCACTGGTCAAAATAAAGATTGCTTTCTATTTTTATTTTGAATCTCATAGTGGGATATAAACCTCCATATTGTACCACTGTTTAGATCATCCGGGCGGAAAATCAGATAGTTCAAAGTCTTGAAAAGAGTTCAATCAAATATAGGTCTTTAAACAAATTTCCATTTAAAAAGCAGCATTCATTAAAATCTACAAATATGTAATACACGACGGCATATATAAACCGTGCTCAAGTCTGTAATCATACTATGTAAACAATCATTGTGTTTATTTCCGCCCCTGTTATACTACTTACATACACCTACGTCCCTATATCTAAATAGTATACATATTGTTTTTGAATCCGATAAACGACACATTTATTGTTGTTTGTAACATTTTTGTCGAAATTCGTCACCTGCTTCATAAATTGTCGGCACGATTAATCACGTGAAGTACACAAGCGCGTGTTTATAAACAGCACGTGGTTTAACTGAATGGACACAGGAATGTCACTGTATTACGTGATTTACAAAGTGACAAACACATGTACTGTGTCCGGCATTAATATGTAACTTCCTACATGCTCGTATGATTACAGAGCTACAGGACAGCGAGTATATCACAGCTTTACAAATCATTCAGTCTCCGATGATCACAACTCACAAAATCAACAGAGAAAGTTATCGTGTCTCCTGTCATTTTAAAGATTTGTAAAAATTGATTATTTTTTTCCGCTTTAGACTCATAATAAGCGATCATTTTCTGGCGTCCTTTTCTATATATGTAAATGTAAAAACTGACGATTTTTTCATCTATATAAATGTATGTATTAGATTTGTCATAATCCGTCTGTTTACGTCCTGTTTCCGTCACTATCTTACAGTCCGTCTGTTAACGGCACGTTAACGTCACTGTCCGTCTGTTTACGTCCTGTTTCCGTCACTATTTCTGTCCGTCTGTTAACGGCACGTTTACATTTATGTCCGTCTGTTTACGAACTGTTTCAGTCATTATCTGTCCGTTCGTCCGTTTTCTCCATATCCCTAATCAATGATCGTACATTTAGGTCGCTTCCGTCATTATCTGGCCGTTCGTCTGTTTACGTCCTGTTTCCGTTACAATCTAGCCGTACGTCTGTTTACGCCTTGTTTTCGCTTCTATCTGGCCGTTCGTCTGTTGACGCATTGTTTTCGCTGCTATCTGGCCGTTCGTCTGTTCACGCATTGTTTTCGTTACCATCTGGCCGTTCGTCTGTTTACGCATTGTTTTCGCTGCTATCCATCCGTCAATTTACTTGCTGTTTCCGCACTGTCCTTGTAACAAGCTATCTGTTCGTCTGTTTTCAAATTAGTCAGGTTAGTGACACATATCAGAAACATGATATCAGATTGCTTTAATTGTGAAAAAACATGCGTATCGGACGTTATACTTGCAATTGCTAGAAAATAATTGGTCAACAAATCGGTCGTTCAATTAGAAACTTTACGTACATTTTCCAGAAATCATTGTTATATCGTTGAGAATTAGATGTAATTATTTTATTAAAATGATTCAACGACAAGATTAAACCTAAAAAGATTCAAATGAGACCGATATTTTGCAACGATTAAAATAAGATTCCATTTAGAAAACATCTACACAAATTCAGTCTGATATATTTAACGCGGACCTGTATCTAGTCCACTATTTAAATGACAATTCAGGATGATCAATGGGATTGATGGTTATCGTACCCACACAAGGGTTCATACCCACCAATGGTAGGGCCATTAACTCGTACCGTTTCTAAAGGTCAGGCCGACAAATGACAAGGTCAATGCATTTCCAAACAAAGCGCTTTGGATAGGAATCTTTTGCAGTCTTTCATGACTAGAACACTCGAAGTGATATCAATGGTTTAACACACACCCATATGGCCCTGCTCTCGGCCGAATGTTTGATTTGATGGGTTCTAGACCTATTAAGTCGATGTTAGCTATAGTGATAATAAAAACACACATAACAAATGCGTATTAAGACACAGAAACAGGAATAACCCCTTCGCTGCATAATGCCGTGGGCAAATACGGTAAGGATATAGCGCATATGTACGTCCAACGCGAAATCATGTTGTATGATATTTTAAAATATTTATGAATGCGTTCGAAAAAGTCGTACGTATATGTCTTGATATTGCGTGAACGCTCAGTTTCAATGAAATACATTTATGTACATGTATGTGCAAGTTGTAGTAAATTTAGTTCTTCATCACTCTTACTGATACTACGTTATCATTCCGCATACAACAAGCTGGGAACGAAAAAGCTGGACAGGAATGGTTGTTATCAATATAACCTAATCAACAGCTAGCGCTCACCAGCAAGTATGATCAACAAAAGGGCCTCTTTGGGATGTAATGAGTCATTATAGTTTTCCTTATCCCAGTTACATTTTGATCAGAAGTTCTATTCGAGACCCACCGAACCCCTAGGGACCCATTTATTGATTCGGGACATTCCTTTATGACGTCATATGTAAGGTTAACAGCACAATTAGAAGAAAAAGTTCGAATATCTACTGATGTTCACCATTTTTACTGACGTCACGTTCAGGCTCGAAAGATGTCGGCTCTACTGACGTCACAAAGATGACATTTGACGCTCTTGGAATCAGTACGGTCCCTATTGTAGACACATGACATGTCCCTGCGGACCGAGTTATAACAGCCAATCTGTCGACATCTCATGATATTAAGTTAGAATGTTACTGGAATACTTTAATTATCGTCCTCCCAACGAAAAAATAGATTCACATATTTGTACTAGAGGGATGTTCCGATGATGATTTCATTAAAAAGAATGAGTAAATATCTTTTAAGTGGACAATATTTCGCCTTGGAAATCGGTGTATAAAGAAATTTAATAGTGGGTCTTACAACCAAATGTAAATACTCATGGAGGCACGCCGATTATACTGTAAATAGTGGCGGGGTACGTACACCGACTCTACAATAACGGTTCAGTACCGGGACAATTAAACCACCGCCAATCGAACGTAGTGGCTACTATTTACAGGACTCATCTATTTGCTAAGGAAAGGATAAAGAATTAATGAATACCAAAAAACCTATTGTAGTCCTACTATTACTTGTTGTGACCATATGTACAAGTGGTACATGATAAATGATGGTACCGTTCTCGAAAAGATCACGTTTTCTGCAGTGACAGCACAGGGACCTGGTAATTTGTTACGGCGATATTTTGGTTTAAATTTTGGTTTCAGAGTTATTTCACCCGTTTTATGGGTTTAAACATTAAAATTACTGTGAACACCTTAGTTAAGTTCCAAATATATCTGTAACAAACTCTCAGACTGTGGGAGACAGGTGTGCGGAATCTCTAGAAACGTCAATACGTCACTGTTATGATTTAAAAATAATAATCTAATTTATCAGTATGGAATTTTCCGTATTGGTGTGACGATCGCAAGCAATTGGCAGTTGGCCCGAGGTCAGACCAGCTCAGTCAAATATTTCATTAATTATCCAAAGCCATATCGATTTGTACTTAGACTAATTGGCTCACGAAATATCTTCTGGCATCAAACAGGATATTTTACATATCATTATGTTTTGTTAATTGATTAGATCAGATGATGTCAACAGTCCTGTAACATAACTTTAACTATTTACAAAGTGTGATAGTTGGTTGTATACAGAAAGCTATGTGAAACACTGCTTAGGCAGATTCTTCGATATCAAACTAGATAGATAGTGAATACAGTTCCAAATATAGCTGTTTCAACGTCCCTGCTCTTCGAGATAGTTTCCATTCCCAAATAAGCGTCCCACATGTATAGTGATCGATCATATGTAAGAACAGGAGTTTTCGATAATAATGATATCACCTATTGTTTAAAGTAATGAAATCCTTCTACAAAACATCTCGCTATATGTCATAAACCTACGCGACGTGTGTTACCTGTATACCTATTAGACAAGGGTTAAGGGCGCTACGTGCATCCCATACCGACAGGTGTTACCTGTATACCTATTAGACAAGGGTAAAGGGCGCTACGTGCATCCGATACCGACAGGTGTTACGGACGATCTATAATGTTTTCGTAGACGTTATGAGGGCGCTACCTGTAATCGCGAACAAATTGAGTGGCGGACGTTACACGTTAGGTATAGTAACCAACGACAGTGAATGACGTTAAATGGGGGACGGACAGACACAATACAGTTTATGTTACCTTGACATCATCTTCCATCAGTCCAGCCTCAGCAGCGATCAGGATGACGTCCAAATCGGTGGGGTTCCGGTTTTTCCGGAAGTTTTCTTCCAAGACTTTCTCTTGTTCCATCCTCATTTTGGGGAGTAGGTAGGGAGGGGTGAGCTGAGCGGTGATGTTTCCCGTAGACATCTCCATACAACTTAGTAAGACACGACGTACACACACATACCCAGGTAATTACGGAATGCAGGTAAACTTCACGTGTACAGGTAAAACACTTTATCACATCCAGTCACGTCCACCAAAACGTTGATGTATCGTCATATAATTCTGTTATATCCCTAACACAATGACCGACCGAATATGTCAAATACACCAAAAACTCTCCGAAGTAAACAAATCCAGGTTTAGTTGGACGAGCGTTGAGTTTGACTATCTACCCTAAATGTAGTTTGCTAAAAGTCCCAGATGTAAATAAATTCAGCATTAAATCAATATTCTTGTATCGATGAATTCCCGCGAAGTTTAACAGCGTGTGTAAGACAGAGAGTGCCAGTATCGCACGCTGGCGTAAATCATTTACAAATATTGTATTTTATAGCCCTCTTCAGTCCTTAAACTGTGTAGATTGCTGAGTAAACACTGGTGTATAAAACCGTAGTGGTATATATCGCTAACCGGCGATAAGACTTCTCTGTATTTTATCAAATGTCTCTATACCTGGTCAAATGCCTATCACGGTCGACTGTCATCAAATATAAGGTATTCAGTGCCGGGTATAGGTATATATTATGATACAACTCCCACAGTGTAAACAAATAATGGCGCGCTGCTCGGGTGACGGACTGTTCGCGGTTTGGTAGGCGAAATGAAACGCGGACGAACGAATACTGTGATATACAGGTCCAAGTATACGTACCTAGTAAAATGTACTACTCAACCTAAAAGCTGGTTCGTGGAAATAGCATCCCTACATCCCGTTCTGTACGCTCTGACGGTCCACGGTCACTACGATACACAAACGTCCGTGATAATACGAGCCTGTCACTTTCCATTCATTTGTCCTTTCATTTTTTCCTACTTTCTTGGCACCGTTAAGTTCTGTATTGCGGTCTGTGTGCTTTCCTACATATGAATGTATGTCTTGTGAGATACACGTCGTCGTTTCCGTGCCCGGGGGTGGGGGGAGGTATCCTCACGGTATGTAGCAGTACCAGGGTCGTCACTTTCTATCGTCGTCCAGCATCCTAATCGTGTAGTGTCGGGTCCTCATCAACCGGGATACTAAACTGCGCGCAGTGTTAATGTACCACCTCCCAAGTACTACGCATGATATACATCATAGAGTATACATCTTACTACGTACCTGTCATACAGCATCAAATATATAAATCCTTATTCCAGAAAGTCGCTCTTTCTACGCGTTCCTTCACATCGGTTTATTTTCAACAAATTAATTATGTGCACGTGTAAGTTGAGCACAAACGAATCCTATAGAAGTGATGTTGACGTCACAGGAGTTTATATAGAATTACAACGAAACTAAAAATCCCACATTCAAAGTGACACAAATTGTCTGCCAACTTTTCCGTGCGATGCGTCCTCAGGTAAATGTACAGAAATGTACGTCTGTACCTGGACGATGTGTATAGATTGTGTAGACACGCTATTTACTACGTAAACATGAAACACTATGGGTGTGACGCTTCCTCAAATAAATCTCTCACGCGAGATCGTCCCTCCACATGTCTGTCCAACGCAACCCCGGCGCTTTAATGCTTTATGAATATTGCTCCATTGTCAATATGCCCTATTTATCGATTCATTCGGTTTCCGGGTGACATTATAGAATAGTCAATATGAGCCTGTCACGTGACCAATAAAGTGAAAGTTGTAACGGCACCTCGCGGTTTATCGCGCCGTTGTGAATGTATATAGCATTAGCGTCCACTAGAAAGAAAACAAGCTGTAATACATAACTGACCATTCGCTTTGATCATCCAATCAGCGTTCTATTGGCAGGGCCGGATAAATACCTAGTGTACGGGACTAATGCGTAGCCAGTATTACCGTCACACCAGGTACATTCCTGCCAATCACTTACATTTCGCGAGTCATGTATTTTCGGGAAATGATACGGATTTATTAACGTGTAGTTTTGGAAAGTGAGTTAGTACAGCCGCGAAGATCAAATAAGTTTACTGTGACCACATGGATCTGAGAATGTGGTTTCAGTAGGCAAATTTGTGTCTGGACCTATTCTGATAAAAATAAAAATATACACACTCGATAAAATTCCACTCCTAAGAATGATAAATCATGCTAGAAGGTTGGAGAGTTCGTAATGTCGAAAAAATGACCCCAATCACAGCTTTAAAAAGAAGATAACTTAACCTATGTATCCGAGAGTGTTGGGTCGGGAAGGGGGTCAGTTTCTGGGAACGTGTGCTGGACTAGACAGAGTGTATTTTATGGTACAACGTACATACTAGTGTACCTGTATTCATCATTATACACATACAGTCGGGGTTCAGAACTCCCAGCGGTAAACTGTCATTACTGGTTTCCTTGGTCCACTGTATACGATGCCGTGGTGTGGTGCCCATTGCTACTTAAACAGATGACCAAGTGCATGTGTCACTCGTAAATAATCCTCTCGTTCGCTATTTAAGCCAGATAACATGTATTTGTGCATGACTATAGACCTATATATGTGAAGTGTAGCTTAAGTCCAGGAACTATCGATTTTTTTTAGAACTATCTTGTACGGCATATGTAAATGAGTGAGCGTTACGCTGGTGAGAAATGCTTTACCTACGCCATACATCAACCCTCAAACAAACACATGTACATGTAAGTGATCGAGGAGATATTAACGTTACAATGTACAATAGATGTACCCTCTAGAGTTCCTCCGCTCGCCGCCGAGTCGTTTATGAACATATTATATCCTATTCATAGAAACCTCTGTCTTTAACAGTGGTTAGAGGTGCATACTGTACAAAATGAGAAACACAAACGATTGAAAATACTTAAGTTGGGATTTACAAAAGGGGGATATGACAATTATAATGTTAGAAAATATGAAAACCAAAGGAAATATTTAAGATACAAACATCACGAAAACTATTCCGTACTCGTACACCACCTCGACCTTGTCAAAGTCTGTGTTTAATACTTTATTGAAAGACAATCATCAGCAATCAGCATTTTTCTGTAGTTTGTCATCAGACCTGTCATCAGATTCAATCATTCTATTGATCCAATCGCACACGTGTTTTCTTCTGCTCTAACTGATCATCTGCCTAATTTAAACATACACTGGACGAAATGACCCCTAACATAAATTGAGCTAACTCGTATAGATGTGCCATCATTACAAAAAAAACCATTAAATTATGACTGATAACCGAAGATAACACACTATTGAGTTTGGTTTGATATATTTGGTGGTGTGCGAATACATATAATTTATAAATCTTAAATATATTAACGCAGTCATCATAATTTACGCGGTCTTATTTTTCTTATTTTTCTATTTTTCTTATTTTTCTTATTTTTCTTATTTCCCTGAAAAAAGACGCAATCGATTCAAACAATATGACGTCATTTCGAAAAAAAATGTTTTTGTTTGAAATTACCTACCAATATCTGTTTTAAACGATAGGAAACGGTATGAGTAAAATACTAAAATCCATCTTTTTTCTTTGCTATCAAAGGGAGGTAATCCTAACAGAAGTCAACCCGTCGGAAACATTACTATCTGAAATCAAAGTCCACCAACTCAACGCTCCAAGTATGATGCGTAACATTTATATTGCAGGAGCAATACTTCAGGTGTAAAGTATAGCGTTTTTGTACGAAAGCATAATAGGGTCACTTATAAAAAAAATACAACAAATTACTGGAAAGTCGAATTAACGCGAAAAACACGTTATTACGCAAACAGCGTTTATTTCACGTTGTTACGAATTTTCCTTTGGTTTTATAACGTGTTAAATTCGCGTTATAACGTGAAATTTCACATTCACACGTGATTTTTTGCGTCGTTACGTGTTTTGTTTCCGTAATTAAGTGTTTTTTCGCGTTGTAACGTGCTTTTTTCGCGTAATAACGTTAGTTTTTTCGCGTTATTATGACTTTCCAGTAGTTTATTTCTTATAAGTGACTCTAACAGGCTTTCGTATCTTTGTGAGGATTGATCTAGGAGAGTAGCTTCAGAGGTGTCCAGAAAAGTGCCTGTCTGAGAATTGGTATTTCAGGAGATAAGTTCAGTAGGAGAACAGCCTAGTTGTGAAAATCGGTCAGCCAGTATGGAGATTTAGGAAATGATCAGTGTACAATGTGTGAGACGTATTCTAATGGCCAGGAAACAAATGATGTGAAAATGAGAATGTCATTCTTCACTTTGACAGGAAATACAACAGATAAGTATTGGTGTTTTTTTAAGAAAACTTCATTTTATTATCAAATAATACAGAAACAACCGCTGACAATTTACTGAAAATAAAACACTTATATCCGGATACTGACATACCCTCTGTAACTTAGTTTTACATAATATTTCAATACCCCATACAGTAAAAAAATGTGTATTATTTGCTGGGTTCCAATTTTCGTGGGACCTATATCTTTCCTCAAAAAGTGTAACTGGTGAAATTAATAGGAAGTTAATTAATTCTTACCACATATTATCTCATGACCACTCGCCCTGAAATATGTGGGAACAAATCCGGCCTGTATTTGACCATTTTAGCAGCCATTGAAATTTAGGACATTAAAGACTTTTAACAGTATTTGTGGATACATACTACATTTGAATGTTTACCATGTCCAAAAAGTAAACAAGGTGATAATTTCGCATTTTAAACATTTAATAAACATTCATAACATATGTTAAGGACTAAATTGGCTATTTTTGTTTATTCCTGAAATTACCTATGTGAGAAAAACACAAACAATTACAGTGCATTTGATGTCTTGGCGTTTTTTCCAGCTTTTCTTATAAAAAATCAACCTTTTGTAAAAATTTAAAAAAAAAAAAAAACGCAAACTTTTCAATTATCATAAACATATTTCACATCTACAAGTAGACCCATCATACCTTAGGCCTTTTAATTGAGTTTAATGAAAAGATAAAAAGGAAAAAGTTAAAAAGCTGAAAAGTATAGAGAGGAATTACTGTCATAACTCTGAGTGCTAAACTTGTATATTTTAAATATTTAAGTTGTGCTCCACTGATGTAGTTATGCTGTACTCCATGTGTATATATTAATTCTTCAACTTTTGGATTCTTCATTTTAAATAATTTTCAATTTGTGAAATAATAATTCTACATGTAACTTGAACTATGTATGTGAAATAAAATGCTATAAAGATCCGTTAGAGAGAATCTGTATGGAAGTGTAAGCTGTTCTTTATGAGAGAAAAAAAAAGTATATATACAAAATTTTGAAACTGGAATGAAGCATTACATATCTAGATAAAATATCAGAAATAAATCATGAATAATGACAATTACAATTTATGCATATAAGACAAAAACAAATATATAATATACAAATAAAAACTGGAAAAACTAATAAACAATTTAATATATAGAAGTTAGCACCAAGAATTGTGTCAATGATCCTCTCCATATAGATCAGTGTTATAATGTAGTTATACAACTTGTGTTGTTATCAATTATTAAACATTATAACTGCTATTCTTCCTATAAATGATTAAGAATCAAAGCAATATTTAACATATTTTGTCATTTTACCCTGTTTAGATACAATCTATGTAAATTAATATCTATGATCATTAATGAAGCTGTTGATTTCTTGTGATACCACCAATACAGTCTTACACAGTCTTATCTCCTTAACTTTGATGAAATTAGGTATCAATGAGACATTAATAGTTTATTTTTTCCCCTTCTTCTTTTATCACTCAGAAAAGATTTGGTTCATGTTTTCATCGTCACAAATACTTAATGTGAAAAAAATATGAATCAAAAAAGTTGCGTAGATATTTGAGATGGCTGATAAAACAGATTTGATTTCTTTGCTACTGTACATACAAGTAGAGCAGAGAGGCACGACTGGATGTTGGAGGCACTGACTGAAAAACTCATCATGAAGATTATACACTCAAGTACATAAAATGTAGACAAGAACAAAAAGTAAGTAAACTGCAACATCTAGTTATTTGTTGTTTGAGGTAAAAATGAGAAAAAAATGAAAAAAAAATATATCAATGTACTAACACACCTTGGTACATGTAACATGACGACTTTTCTGGTGAAAATGTTACAAAACCTGGGTACGTGACCATTAGTTACATGAAACTGATGTTACAAAACCTGGGTACAGTGCCCATTTGTTACACGAAACTGATGTTACAAAACATGGGAACAGTGACCATTAGTTACATGAAACTGATGTTTAAAAAACCTGGTTACAGTGACCATTTGTTACACGAAACTGATGTTACAAAACATGGGAACAGTGACCATTAGTTACATGAAACTGATGTTACAAAACCTGGGCACAGTGACCATTAGTTACATGAAACTGATGTTACAAAACCTGGGTACAGTCACCATTTGTTACAAGAAACTGATGTTACAAATCCTGGGTACAGTGACCATTTGTTACACGAAACTCATGTTACAAACCCTGGGTACAGTGGCCGTTTGTTACACGAAACTGATGTTACAAAACCTGGGTACAGCGACCATTAGTTACATGAAACTGATGTTACAAAACCTGGGGACAGTGACCATTTGTTACACGTAACTGATGTTACAAAACCTGGGTACAGTGACCGGTTGTTACACGTAAATGATGTTACAAAACTTGGGTACAGTGACCGTTTGTTACACGTAACTGATGTTACAAAACCTGGGTACAGTGACCATTAGTTACATGAAACTGATGTTTAAAAAACCTGGGTACAGTGACCATTTGTTACACGAAACTGATGTTACAAAACTTGGGTACAGTGACCATTTGCTACACGAAACTGATGTTACAAAACTTGGGTACAGTGACCACTTGCTACACGAAACTGATGTTACAAAACTTGGGTACAGTGACCGTTTGTTACACGTAACTTACAGTGACCATTTGTTACAGGAAACTGATGTTACAAAACTTAGGTACAGTGACCATTTGTTTCAAGAAACTGATGTTACAAAACTTGAGTACAGTGTCCACTTGATACACGAAACTGATGTTACAAAACTTGGGTACAGTGACCATTTGTTACATGAAACTGATGTTATAAAACCTGGGAACAGTGACCATTAGTTACATGAAACTGATGTTATAAAACCTGGGTACAGTGACCGTTTGTTACACGTAACTGATGTTACAAAACTTGGGTACAGTGACCATTTGTTACACGTAAATGATGTTACAAAACCTGGGTACAGTGACCGTTTGTTACACGTAAATGATGTTATAAAACCTGGGTACAGTGACCATTTGTTCCACGTAAATGATGTTATAAAACCTGGGTACAGTGACTATTAGTTACATGAAACTGATGTTACAAAACCTGGGTACAGTGACCATTTGTTACACGAAACTGATGTTACAAAACTTGGGTACAGTGACCATTTGTTACACGTAACTGATGTTATAAAACCTGGGTACAGTGACCATTTGTTACAGGTAAATGATGTTACAAAACTTGGGTACAGTGACCGTTTGTTACACGAAACTGATGTTACAAAACTTGGGTACACTGACCGTTTGTTACACGTAAATGATGTTATAAAACCTGGGTACAGTGACCGTTTGTTACACGAAACTGATGTTACAAAACTTGGGTACAGTGACCGTTTGTTACACGTAAATGATGTTACAAAACCTGGGTACAGTGACCGTTTGTTACACGAAACTGATGTTACAAAACCTGGGTACAGTGACCGTTTGTTACACGTAAATGATGTTACAAAACTTGGGTACAGTGACCGTTTGTTACACGAAACTGATGTTACAAAACTTGGGTACAGTGACCGTTTGTTACACGTAAATGATGTTACAAAACCTGGGTACAGTGACCGTTTGTTACACGAAACTGATGTTACAAAACCTGGGTACAGTGACCGTTTGTTACACGTAAATGATGTTACAAAACTTGGGTACAGTGACCGTTTGTTACACGAAACTGATGTTACAAAACTTGGGTACAGTGACCGTTTGTTACACGTAAATGATGTTACAAAACCTGGGTACAGTGACCGTTTGTTACACGAAACTGATGTTACAAAACCTGGGTACAGTGACCGTTTGTTACACGTAACTGATGTTACAAAACTTGGGTACAGTGACCGTTTGTTACACGAAACTGATGTTACAAAACTTGGGTACAGTGACCGTTTGTTACACGTAAATGATGTTACAAAACCTGGGTACAGTGACCGTTTGTTACACGAAACTGATGTTACAAAACCTGGGTACAGTGACCGTTTGTTACACGTAACTGATGTTACAAAACTTGGGTACAGTGACCGTTTGTTACACGTAACTGATGTTACAAAACTTGGGTACAGTGACCGTTTGTTACACGTAACTGATGTTACAAAACTTGGGTACAGTGACCGTTTGTTACACGTAACTGATGTTACAAAACTTGGGTACAGTGACCGTTTGTTACACGTAACTGATGTTACAAAACTTGGGTACAGTGACCGTTTGTTACACGTAACTGATGTTACAAAACTTGGGTACAGTGACCGTTTGTTACACGTAACTGATGTTACAAAACTTGGGTACAGTGACCGTTTGTTACACGTAACTGATGTTACAAAACTTGGGTACAGTGACCGTTTGTTACACGTAACTGATGTTACAAAACTTGGGTACAGTGACCGTTTGTTACACGTAACTGATGTTACAAAACTTGGGTACAGTGACCGTTTGTTACACGTAAATGATGTTACAAAACTTGGGTACAGTGACCGTTTGTTACACGAAACTGATGTTACAAAACTTGGGTACAGTGACCGTTTGTTACACGTAAATGATGTTACAAAACCTGGGTACAGTGACCGTTTGTTACACGAAACTGATGTTACAAAACCTGGGTACAGTGACCGTTTGTTACACGTAACTGATGTTACAAAACTTGGGTACAGTGACCGTTTGTTACACGTAACTGATGTTACAAAACTTGGGTACAGTGACCGTTTGTTACACGAAACTGATGTTACAAAACTTGGGTACAGTGACCGTTTGTTACACGTAAATGATGTTACAAAACCTGGGTACAGTGACCGTTTGTTACACGAAACTGATGTTACAAAACCTGGGTACAGTGACCGTTTGTTACACGTAACTGATGTTACAAAACTTGGGTACAGTGACCGTTTGTTACACGTAACTGATGTTACAAAACTTGGGTACAGTGACCGTTTGTTACACGAAACTGATGTTACAAAACTTGGGTACAGTGACCGTTTGTTACACGTAAATGATGTTACAAAACCTGGGTACAGTGACCGTTTGTTACACGAAACTGATGTTACAAAACCTGGGTACAGTGACCGTTTGTTACACGTAACTGATGTTACAAAACTTGGGTACAGTGACCGTTTGTTACACGTAACTGATGTTACAAAACTTGGGTACAGTGACCGTTTGTTACACGAAACTGATGTTACAAAACTTGGGTACAGTGACCGTTTGTTACACGTAAATGATGTTACAAAACCTGGGTACAGTGACCGTTTGTTACACGAAACTGATGTTACAAAACCTGGGTACAGTGACCGTTTGTTACACGTAACTGATGTTACAAAACTTGGGTACAGTGACCGTTTGTTACACGTAACTGATGTTACAAAACTTGGGTACAGTGACCGTTTGTTACACGAAACTGATGTTACAAAACTTGGGTACAGTGACCGTTTGTTACACGTAAATGATGTTACAAAACCTGGGTACAGTGACCGTTTGTTACACGAAACTGATGTTACAAAACCTGGGTACAGTGACCGTTTGTTACACGTAACTGATGTTACAAAACTTGGGTACAGTGACCGTTTGTTACACGTAACTGATGTTACAAAACTTGGGTACAGTGACCGTTTGTTACACGAAACTGATGTTACAAAACTTGGGTACAGTGACCGTTTGTTACACGTAAATGATGTTACAAAACCTGGGTACAGTGACCGTTTGTTACACGAAACTGATGTTACAAAACCTGGGTACAGTGACCGTTTGTTACACGTAACTGATGTTACAAAACTTGGGTACAGTGACCGTTTGTTACACGTAACTGATGTTACAAAACTTGGGTACAGTGACCGTTTGTTACACGAAACTGATGTTACAAAACTTGGGTACAGTGACCGTTTGTTACACGTAAATGATGTTACAAAACCTGGGTACAGTGACCGTTTGTTACACGAAACTGATGTTACAAAACCTGGGTACAGTGACCGTTTGTTACACGTAACTGATGTTACAAAACTTGGGTACAGTGACCGTTTGTTACACGTAACTGATGTTACAAAACTTGGGTACAGTGACCGTTTGTTACACGAAACTGATGTTACAAAACTTGGGTACAGTGACCGTTTGTTACACGTAAATGATGTTACAAAACTTGGGTACAGTGACCGTTTGTTACACGAAACTGATGTTACAAAACTTGGGTACAGTGACCGTTTGTGACACGTAAATGATGTTACAAAACCTGGGTACACTGACCGTTTGTTACACGAAACTGATGTTATAAAACCTGGGTACACTGACCATTTGTTACACGAAACTGATGTTACAAAACCTGGGTACAGTGACCGTTTGTTACACGTAAATGATGTTACAAAACTTGGGTACAGTAACCACTTATCAAGCGATTCACCTCTGTAATACAACCAACTTTCTAAAATGTGTGTTCCTTATAAAAGACAGCAAACTTCTTCATGAAGATAGTTTACAGATACCATCCTCATATTGTTTTGTACAATCGTTATTGTCAGGTTTCCTCATCATCTCTCCTTTATGACAATCTTGTAATTGTAAGCACAAAAACAAACAAATGCACTTGAAGCAGTAGATAACTTTTCTGCAGAATTGCAAAGCAAATATGTACCAGCACAATTTCCTTTTTGATTCTAAAGCTACACATACAACATATTGTTACTGAGAAACAATATGTGTGTAAAACATGTTACTATGGAAACAGGAAATATCGGGTTACTATCATTCATAAACAATTTGCTCTCTTTACTCTCTACCCACACACTTTTACAAGTTTATAATTGATTTAATAACTTAAAAAAAAACCACAAAAAATACTTCTTTATAGTGACAGTATAAAAACAGAGATAGACAATATTTATCAAGACCAGCTTAAGATTAAATATCACACATTTATATTATCCTAGGGTAACAATCATGTTTCAAATACTCCTCTATAAGGGCATCCTTGATATCCAGGGGTTACCCTTACTTTCGATCTCTGCACCCCTGGAATATGTCGCAGCAAAATCGAAGGCTCAGTGTGCACCGCCTTGTGGATGAGACGAGAAGACTAGTTTGATCCTTTGATGTACCTCAAAAGAATCTTGCTGTCGCGTAATGGTAAAACTCATTGGCATTGATTAAAGTTGGGCGTCGCTCCTCTGTAACCTTCAAAGGACAGGTATAAGCCTGGAGAATGACCAGTGTTTTTTTCACCCGAGACCAATCAAACAGCTTGTTCCAGGGTGCAGAGAGTTAGCAAGCGTAACCCCTGGATATCAAGGATGAGGTTGTAGTACATACGATACCATAATATAAATTGTAAATGCTTTGTATTTACAAGTGGCTAGCTTTACAAACACTTAGAAGTGATTGATAACAAATTATTTGAAGACGTATTATAAAAGAAAACTTGGTTACAGAGCTGTCAACACAGCAGTGTGATTTCTGTAAATCAATTAACAAACTCTTCACCTCAAACAAATTAATTCCTAACTCATCCTTTGTAAAACAATGATGTAGATGTCGTGAAGTGTTGCTGTAGAAACAAGTCCAACAACTCGTGACCATCGTTTATCACATTTATCTAACTCTTTTATATTTAATGTTCAAACTTTAAAAGAAAAACTTGCTGTAGTGCTGAGAAAAAATTGCACACTCCCAAATTCATGAAACCAGTATATGATTGATGTACATACTACAGCGATGCAGGTAAACTGGACACTCCCCACTCCATCAAAATCAAAAATAATCTAATTGTCTGGCTACTTCCCCCATCTTCGACTAGATCATCTCCCCTTAGTGTGAAACATCCAAGACATCAAAATTATTTAAGTCTCATTATTTTTCTGAATAATTCAATATTCTAGAGACAGGGGACAGTTTAATATAAATTCCAATAAAAAAGGCTTTCAAGTATCAACACAGAAAAACATATTCAGTACTAAACCAAGAGCAGTACAGGACATCTTTTACCCAGGTCTTTACAAATATGAGACAGAAGTTAAATATATATAAAATATAATCAGTGAGAATGCAGACGTATTGATTTATCTAAAACTTTCGGGTTTGATTGATTCACTCTGTGAGTATTTGTCATTTTGATAAATGAATAGTAAAATGCATTAAAACATTTTAAGTGTAACTCATTAAAATACTGTTTAAAAGAAACTCAATGAAATATATATGTTAATTTAAGTTTATTAAATATTGTTAAACTTCCATTCATAAAAATCATGTATATATAAGTTGAAATATAATGATGTTTTAACGTAATACTTACTGATATGTATATAATAGGAAAATAGAGGAGCTCGATAACACAACATCTGGCATGATTGGGCTTGTATATGATTGTGTCATGTTTTTGAGGTGACACACATATTAACCCTTTCACCCCTATGTAACTTTAATAGACTCTACCATGCATTGATCTGGATGAGTCCATTATGGTCTACAGTGGTGAAAGGGTTAATGCCTTTATCTTCTCTATTTTAGTTTTTGGTTAGAAAACAAGATGGTAAGGATGAATAAATACCGTGACTTTTTTTGTCAAATAGGACTGCATGAAATGAAGTGAAGTGAGGCTGGCGGAGGAGGATGGTCCATGGAAAAGAGATAGTTATACCAAGGGCCATAACTCTGTAGAAAGAGATACTTATAACAAGGGCCATAATTATGTAGAAAGAGATAGTTATACCAAGGGCCATAATTATGTAGAAAGAGATAGTTATACCAAGGGCCATAATTATGTAGAAAGAGATACTTATACCAAGGGCCATAACTCTGTAGAAAGAGATACTTATACCAAGAGCCATAACTCTGTAGAAAGAGGTGGCAACATTATGATAATAAGTAGTTTTACATGCACAGGTACATGTAGGTACATGATAATGATACGTTGTTTGCAATGTTTCCTAGAAATCCATCTTATACTGCAGGATCAGCTTTGACAAGGCTTATTTATTTGTCTACATAAATCAAAGACCATAATTTGTGCCTCAATATCAAAGGAGGACATACAAATGTACAGCAATCATGTGTGTAGAGGTTTATGTGATGGGACGGATGTATGCTAATGACATTAAAAATGGTATTTTGAGACCAGTTGTGTTGTTTTGTAAATAAATGCTGCTTTTGATTAAGTACATGCATTATTATGAAACAGCATGATAAAAATAGATGTTTGACATCAGTAAAAGGCACATGTGAAAGATTAATGAATTGTTTTGACTTTTCAGAATAGAAAGAATTAACTGTACGTTGTGTGTATGTTATGGTGGAATGCCTATAACTGCATGATTTGTAACTGTTGAACAGGATATATAATTTGGTCTTCTTGCTTTTGTGATTTATGTTATCCAGCATTTTTTTATCCTTGTGTTTATTTTCAACCACAATACTATTATGACAGTTAATTACTTATTAACCCTTTCACCCCTATGTAACTTTAGTAGACTCTACCATGCATTGATCTGGATTAGTCCATTATGGTCTACAGTGGTGAAAGGGTTAACATTATAATTTATATATATAAATGTACAAGAAACATCTTAGTGTGGACAATTTCTTTTCCTAAAACAATCTTTACACAATACTAATAGAACAAAATATACCAAAATGATCCAGATGAGGAGCACAATCAAAACATGACTGTCAAATTTTCATTTTTTTTTTATAAAAGCATACCTACAGTACCAGTAGAACTCTCACAGACAGAATACTAAAACTTATTTCACAAAAATGACAGTAATATTACACATTAAAAGACATACATTTAAAAGATATCCAAGACTAAAAACATGTATCACAATTTTGATTTGCCCACATTTATATTAATCAACATGATTTACACAGCGAGCCATGACTCAGATTATTTGTATATCACAATTTTAGCCATTTTAATTAAGATCACATTTTGTTTCCTCTGTCATTTATCATTTGATATCACATATATAGCCAGGCTTGTAAATGTATTATCACTTTTTAATGTACAAGGATCTTGCACACTTCCCCTTAAGTGATTAGAGTAGTATTATCCCACTTCTGCTTAACTAAACATGGTACATTCTCAATTTCCCGACATGTTATATCCCACTTTCCATTTACCTAACATGGTATATTCCGGATTTCCCTTTACCAAACGTGGTACAATCCCACTTTCCCTTAACATGGTAAATTCCATTTCCAGTTTCCCTTTTACCTAATATGGTATATCCCAATCCCCTTTTACCTAATATGGTATATCACAGATCAGATTTTGTTAATGCAGTAAACTCTGTATGGAGCGATCCATGCTTTTCTTCTCCATGGTTGTCATGGGGACAGGTGAGGCACATAGAAGAGTTCCACTTGAGTTTGAGCCGAAGCTACTATTGAGAGGCGATAAATGTATGCTTCTCGCATCACTCCTAGCAGAAGGAAGGGGACTCCGTGATCCGGAGTGTTGTGAACCGGAATGCATCGATAACCTTGACCCTGAGGACAAGGAAAAAATATCCGATCCACTGCCACCAAATCGGTCATGCTCATCCACTGTCAAAAACTGTGATGCATCGCTTAGACCACTCAGTCTACGAGATATTCCACTCTTTTCACTTAATCCACTTAGTCGGCGTTGCACACTCTGCCGAATCTTCTCTGAGGTCTCGGAATCAAACACCACAGGACTTGGTGAGAGATTTGGACTTGGTTGCTGTTGAATATTCTCACTGTAAAATGAATGCAATTCCCAGTAAGAATGTTTTATCACCATAATTTTTGAAATATTTGAACATGTACTGTGTAACCCAGATGTTTCTATATTACATTGTGGTACAGAAACATTAATCAATCAATTAGCTTCTATCACAAGTATTCAAAGGTTACAGCCTGGATAAGCAACATATTAATTTGACATCTGATGACTTGCTGTGATCTTGAACTTTTGGGTCAGAACCTCAGATATGCACATGACAGTCTCTTGCTACGATGCAGCCATCTATACATTCATAAAAATGTTTGGAGTGTAAACCTACAAGTGGTACTGAAAACACTGTTCAGTCATGATTAATCGTTAATGCAGTACCCCCCACCCCCACCCAAAAAACCTAAAAGACTATTCAGTCATTTATAAATAATCACCAAGGTCAACAATAAAGACTTGAACTATTCTATGACCTTTGACCTTGGGGTTACCGATTTGCAGGAGACACAGCATCCAGTCATGATACATCCATCAATGCTATTTCATAAAATGGGTTCAGGAGTTATTTACCAAACCATTAACCTTTTTTCATGACCTTGACCTTTGGGGTGCTGACCTGACATACTCTCTAATCATACTATTTGTCATCCATCTCTTACTTTTATCAAAATATAATCTGCTGTGATTTACAAGGTATATCTAAATTCAAACAATTCCTTTATGGGCTATATTTGATGGTAGGTATATATAAACCCAGGTATATACATACTCAGAGGGCCACAGTTTGATGGTGGGTGGCGGCGTGGGAGACCTCTTCTGTTTATCGGCATGTCGTCCTCGGTAACCAGCTGAAGTTCAATAATTTTACAATAAGTTCATACTGAAATCCTATCATCTTCAAGGTTTATTTTTATAACTATCAATGGCAATGTGGTTAAGACAGTAGCTATAAGTCATGATAACTAGTGATAAACTTCAATCAAATCAGGAAGTAAACACACTTTCGCAATTTTGCTTTTTGATCTAATTTGTAGATTTTACATTTTAATTAGTAATACTAGAATTTATCAACCATCTTAACAAACTATCTACATGAATGGCAACAAATTTTCATGGTTCATATTTTGAATATTTATTCTTGACTCGTGCAATTTAAGAAGAAAAACATTGCATACAAAAAGTTGAATACTATGTGCTGTGCTATTCTCGGGTATAGTTTCTCGTGAGTTTCACCTGTTCCTTTTACTTACAAGTGAGATGTGAGGAACATAAACTAACAAGGAGATTTCAAAGAAATTTCATGAAAATTTTATTTTGCTTGCAAAATTATTTGCAATTCAAAGTCAGGATTCAGACAAATTTAGTTCCTGGAAACATTGACCTCTTGAAATTTGACCACTACTGTGAAATCACTAATTTTCTTGGGGTTTTTGATTTCGCTTTTCATCCACAAATTCATAGGACCACAAAGTAATTATGAGTTTTGACATAAAGCAATTCTCCGTTTGAGTGGGTAATTGTAATCCACTAATTTATGTACCCACAAAAGGTGTTTTGTCAGAAAACCATGAAATTTGGGCCCCACAAAAATATCTGATTTCACAGTATATGGTCCAGGAATTAAATTAGATGTGAATGGTTAACAGCCAAAAATTACTGATATAAATACATTGTATAATCAATGGCAGTGTGACCTCAAACTGCAAGGTGACTGATTTTTGTGTACATCTAGTTGACTTGCTTGTTATATATCTGTTACTTTACCTGGAGATGTGGGTGCTGCCATTCGCATAGGTATGGGTACCGGAGATGGAGGCATACGGAGTGGAGCTAAATCTTCCTGCTTCTTCCTGGTCGGTGGATGTTTAGGCAGGGCATGTCCTAGCACGGTGGTAGAGAGAGGCGACAGACGAGGAGACATGACGGGAGGTAAGTTGGGAGAGACAGGCACTCCAATCGCCTGTGTCGTCATGTACGACGGATGTGGTACAGGGATGTGGAGGGGTTCCGGGTGCGGACTCTGTAACCAAAGAAATCCACACTTTTCATAGAAAATATACTGCTGCATTAGGGTATGATTTAGTACAGGTAACTACAGTTATGTTATGCATGTAAAAATAAAGGACAATTGATTGCCATGCTAACAAGGCAATTTAAAACAATTATTTCTGTTATCATTAGATTGTCATAAGTACAAGAATCTATCTTTCCTGTGTGGTGCAGACATCCTAAGGGAAATATTATTAAGTTAAGTACAATCGAGGCTTTGCCAAGTGCTTAACTTCAACAACTTTGTCCCAAGGGTTATATTTCTTTGTCAAAGGAGTGGTCGATTTCTTTTCTCCCAAACCATACTACCATGAAAATATGTTCTAAGGGTAAATCTGAGACACTGTGACATCATCAAGGGTGCATGAAATGGGTGACAAAATTATTGACGTTACCGTGGTTACACTGCATAAAGTGGTGACATGATGGTGGCTTTTTGAGAATAATGGAGCAAGTGAGTTTCAAGTCTTTCCATAAGCAGGTAAAACTATAGGAATGCACCTGTGATGTGTGGGAGACTAGACTCATCACTACACTGTTGACATTACATTATTAAATCACTAGACTTTAATATTAGCTAACTATTCCAATCTTTGAATTGGAGGATTTCAAATGTGTCTTCAGAGGTGAATGAGTTAATATTATTTTCAGACTGTTGACATTACATTATTAATGTAATCACTAGACTTGAATATTAGCTTCAGACTGTTGACATTACATTATTAATGTCATCACTAGACTTTGATATTAGCTTGAGAATGTTGACACTACATTATTAATGTCATCACTAGACTTTAATATTAGCTTCAGACTGTTGACATTACATTATTAATGTCATCACTAGACTTTAATATTAGCTTCAGACTGTTGACACTACATTATTAATGTCATCACTAGACTTTGATATTAGCTTCAGACTGTTGACATTACATTATTAATATCATCACTAGACTTTATTATTAGCTTCAGACTGTTGACATTACATTATTAATGTAATCACTAGACTTTAATATTAGCTTCAGACTCTCATCACAATACTGTACACTAGACTGTAAGTATAAATTCTCAGAGATTCTCTTTTGATACATAACACAACTCAATTAATAGTTCCTCAATCCAATCCTAACATAAGTAAGCTTTTCTTTAAAAGGATCTAGTCTTACCTTCCTCGCGGATTTCCTGTTTTTCCTTCGTTGTTTTGGTGACAGATCTGCATCCAAATCGGTGACAGTAGAAAGCACTATTTTAGGGACGACCATTGGGCGTGGAGGAGAGCCCTTGGGTGGGGAATTATCACTATCACTACTGTCTTTTTCACGGTGGATCATTGCGTGCTCGACAATCAGCGAGGGCATTGGTGATCTCAATGACATTGCACTTCTGATTTGTGACCTTGCACTTGCTATAGGTCGTCCATAGCTACCGTCGTCCTCGTCGGGTTGACTAACAGTTAAAATAGGAATAGGGATAGTCATCGTTCTTCTCACCACAGGTTTCTGCAAGGTTCCTCGGTGAAGAGTTGTCTCCCTTTGGATTGGTAAATGATTAAAGATTGTCTCGTTTGGATTAGGTGAATGACTGAGTAGGGTCTTTTCCTGAGTTGACCTATTGGTTAGCCTCTCGGTTCGAAGTTCAATGGAATTTTTTCTGACCCTTGACCTACCACTTTTGTCTCTAGAGCTAGCACTGTCAGGTACTAACGTTTTCATTTCTATAGAATCACTAGTGTTAGTTGTGTCTGATGTGGGAGTCCCTGTGCTCTTTTTATGACGAGGTCGGAACAGATCTTTTAACTTCCATATTGGGTTTCGTACTGATCCCTTGCGAGTTGAATTGTTGTCTATTGTTCGTTTCCATGGTTTGGTCTTCGATTCCTTAACTGAATTGGGTTTAATTCCCATGGCTTTTTCTAACAGAGCTTGACATTCTGAAATATAATACAATTTTACATTTGACTTTTAAACTCAGACTGAATTCAGTGTACACTATGTATGATATTTACAATTTAAAGCCCAATCCTTTAACATGAAAAACGATTGGGTGTTATTAGAACCATTCTTAACATTTACATAAAGCAAAAAAAAGATAAAACGTGTCAATTACAACCAGACAGGGGTACATCCCACTTTCAATGCTATAAGCTACATGTTAAAAGTAATAAATTACAACAAGTACACATATATGACAAACTTGGCCCTGAATAAAACAAATAAGTACCGGGGGTATATGTACTGTATCTGATCAATGTCTTTCTTTTAAATCTTGTTTCAAATATACCTTTCATACAAAAAAAAAGACTTCTACATCGCACGACTTTTGTAAAAAAAAAATATACCTTATTTGTGCAAGTCATGTTAGACTACAAAAATGGGATACAACCTACATGTACTATTTAAACATCAGTACCAATGATCTGGAATAAGATTTAATCAAACACTTTCACAGTAAAGATAAGATCCCAACCTTTGTGACCTGATTGCTGAGCGTAATCAAGTGGTGTACCGCCCTCAATGTCGACAGGACTAGGGATGACCTTCAGACGCAGCAGCAGAGATACACAGCTGACATGACCCATGGCTGTGGCCCAATGTAAAGGTGTCCTGTTTTGTTAAGGTAATCAACAGTTAGTCATTATAACAACCGTCACGGGGTACACAGGTGACAGACAAACTGAGGTAAGATATGTGACAATTGAAAAGGACAGAAGGGTCAGCACACCTGTGATGATTGAGGTGAGATATGTGATGATTGAGGTGAGATATGTGATGATTGAGGTGAGATATGTGATGATTGAGGTGAGATATGTGATGATTGAGGTGAGATATGTGATGATTGAGGTGAGATATGTGATGATTGAGGTGAGATATGTGATGATTGAGGTGAGATATGTGATGATTGAGGTGAGATATGTGATGATTGAGGTGAGATATGTGATGATTGAGGTGAGATATGTGATGATTGAGGTGAGATATGTGATGATTGAGGTGAGATATGTGATGATTGAGGTGAGATATGTGATGATTGAGGTGAGATATGTGATGATTGAGGTGAGATATGTGATGATTGAGGTGAGATATGTGATGATTGAGGTGAGATATGTGATGATTGAGGTGAGATATGTGATGATTGAGGTGAGATATGTGATGATTGAGGTGAGATATGTGATGATTGAGGTGAGATATGTGATGATTGAGGTGAGATATGTGATGATTGAGGTGAGATATGTGATGATTGAGGTGAGATATGTGATGATTGAGGTGAGATATGTGATGATTGAGGTGAGATATGTGATGATTGAGGTGAGATATGTGATGATTGAGGTGAGATATGTGATGATTGAGGTGAGATATGTGATGATTGAGGTGAGATATGTGATGATTGAGGTGAGATATGTGATGATTGAGAAAGCAGTATAGAGGGCAGACCTGTGACAATTGAGTTGATGTATCACACCTGTGAAAAATTAGGGGAGAAAGGGGATTTCCACCTTTAAGAGGGAGAGAAAGGAATAAAACTTGGGATAATTGAGGGTAGGGATAAAACAGATGCCTGCATAATTTAGGGAGAGAGAAGAGAGATATCCATGTGATAACTAAGGTGAGGGTGTCAAATATGTAATAGTTGGGGGGAAGAGAATGGAGCCACACTAGTGATGACTAAAAGTGAGGGAAATACCAATACCTGTTATAAATGAGGGTGAGGGAAGGAAACCACACCTGTTATAAATGAGAGTGAGGGAAGAAACCACACCTGTTATAAATGAGGGTGAGGAAAAGGAACCACATCTGTTGTTATAAATGAGGGTGAGGGAAGGAAACCACACCTGTTATAAATGAGGGTGAGGAAAGGAAACCACACCTGTTATAAATGAGAGTGAGGGAAGAAACCACACCTGTTATAAATGAGGGTGAGGAAAAGGAACCACATCTGTTATAAATGAGAGTGAAAGAAGGAAACCACACCTGTTATAAATGAGAGTGAGGGAAGGAAACCACACCTGTTATAAATGAGGATGAGGAAAAGGAACCACATCTGTTATAAATGAGGGTGAGGGAAGGAAACCACACCTGTTATTAATGAGAGTGAGGGAAGGAAACCACACCTGTTATAAATGAGGGTGAGGGAAGGAAACCACCCCTGTTATAAATGAGGGTGAGGGAAGGAAACCACTCCTGTTATAAATGAGGGTGAGGAAAGGAAACAACCCCTGTTATAAATGAGAGTGAGGGAAGAAACCACACCTGTTATAAATGAGGGTGAGGAAAGGAAACCACACCTGTTATAAATGAGAGTGAGGGAAGGGAACCACTCCTGTTATAAATGAGTGAGGGAAGGGAACCACACCTGTTATAAATGAGTGAGGGGAGGGAACCACACCTGTTATAAATGAGAGTGAGGGAAGGAACCCACACCTGTTATAAATGAGGATGAGGAAAAGGAACCACATCTCTTATAAATGAGGGTGAGGGAAGGAAACCACACCTGTTATAAATGAGGATGAGGGAAGGAAACCACACTTGTTATAAATGAGGGTGAGGGAAGGAAACCACTCTTGTTATAAATGAGGGTGAGGGAAGGAAACCACACCTGTTATTAATGAGAGTGAGGGAAGGAAACCACCCCTGTTATAAATGAGTGAGGGAAGGGAACCCCACCTGTTATAAATGAGGGTGAGGGAAGGAAACCCCACCTGTTATAAATGGGGGTGAGGGAAGGGAACCACACCTGTTATAAATGAGGGAGAGGGAAGGAAACCACACCTGTTATAAATGAGGGTGAGGAAAGGAAACCACACCTGTTATAAATGAGAGTGAGGGAAGGGAACCACACCTGTTATGAATGAGAGTGAGGGAAGGGAACCACACCTGTTATAAATGAGAGTGAGGGAAGAGAACCACACCTGTTATAAATGAGGGTGAGGGAAGGGAACCACACCTGTGAAAGATATGGGGGAGGGAAAGGAACCACATCTGTGATAGATGTGGGGGAGGGAAGGGAACCACACCTGTGATAGATGTGGTGGAGGGAAGGGAACCACATCTGTGATAGATGTGGGGTAGGAAAGGGAACCACATCTGTGATAGATGTGGTGGAGGGAAGGGAACCACACCTGTGATAGATGTGGGGGGAGGGAAGGGAACCACACCTGTGATAGATGTGGGGGAAGGAAAGGAACCACACCTGTGATAGATGTGGGGGGGGGGAGGGAACCACACTTGTGATAGATGTGGGGGAGTGAAGGGAACCACATCTTTGAAAGATGTGGGGGGAGGGAATCACACATGTGATAGATGTTGGGGACGGAAGGGAACCCCACCTGTGATAGATGTTGCTGAGGGAAGGGAACCACACCTGTGGTAGATATTGGGGAAGGGAAGGGAACAACACCTGTAATAGATGTGGGGGAGGGAAGGGAACCACACCTGTGATAGATGTGGGGGAGGGAAGGTAACCACACCTGTGATAGACGTGGGGGAAGGAAAGGAACCACACCTGTGATAGATGTGGGGGAGGGAAGGGAACCACACCTGTGATAGATTAGGCGGGAGGGAAGGGAACCACATCTGTAATAGATGTGGGGGAGGGAAGGAAACCACACCTATGATAGATGTGGGGGAGGGAAGGGAACCAACTCTGTGATAGATGTAGGGTAGGGAAGGAAACCACACCTGTGATAGATGTGGGGGAGGGAAGAGAACCACACCTGTGATAGATGTGGGGGAGGGAAGGTAACCACATCTGTGATAGATGTGGGGGAGGGAAGGGAACCAACTCTGTGATAGATGTAGGGTAGGGAAGGAAACCACACCTATGATAGATGTGGGGGAGGGAAGGTAACCACACCTGTGGTAGATGTTGGGAAGGGAAGGGAACCACCTCTGTGATAGATGTAGGGTAGGGAAGGAAACCACACCTATGTTAGATGTGGGGGAGGGAAGGTAACCACGCCTGTGATAGATGTGGGGGAGGGAAGGTAGCCACATCTGTGATAGATGTGGGGGAGGCAAGGGAACCAACTCTGTGATAGATGTAGGGTAGGGAAGGAAACCACACCTGTGATAGATGTGGGGGAGGGAAGTGAACCACACCTGTGATAGATGTGGTGTAGGGAAGGGAACCACACCTGTGATAGATTAGGCGGGAGGGAAGGGAACCACACCTGTGATAGATGTTGGGAAGTGAAGGGAACCACATCTGTGATAGATGTGGGGTAGGGAAGGGAACCACACCTATGATAGATGTGGGGGAGGGAGGTAACCACACCTGTGATAGATGTTGGGAAGTGAAGGGAACCACATCTGTGATAGATGTGGGGTAGGGAAGGGAACCACACCTATGATAGATGTGGGGGATGGAAGGTAACCACACCTGTGATAGATGTTGGGAAGTGAAGGGAACCACATCTGTGATAGATGTGGGGTAGGGAAGGGAACCACACCTGTGATAGATGTGGTGGAGGGAAGGGAACCACATCTGTGATAGATGTGGGGTAGGGAAGGGAACCACACCTGTGATAGATGTGGTGGAGGGAAGGGAACCACACCTGTGATTGATGTAGGGGAGGGAAGGGAACCACATATGTGATAGATGTAGGGGAAGGAAGGGAACAACACCTGTGATAGATATTGGGTAGGGATGGGAACCACACCTGTGATAGATATTGGGGGAGGGAAGGGAACCACATCTGTGATAAATGTAGGGGATGGAAAGGAGCTTCACTTGTGAGAAGGTAAAACACCTATGATAATAGAGGGGAAGGGAAGGATGACACACCTATGACAACAGAGCAGAGAGGAAGAAAGAAACCACACCTGAGAGTATCTAGGATAAGGTTAAGTTAGGAAATCACCTGTCATCTGGATCTTCACACTCCAGTTCACATCCTGTGAGTTTGGCGAGTTCCTCCAGAATGTTGACGTTACCAGCAGCAGCAGCATAGTGAACGGCGGTCTTGCCTGAGGAGTCGGGGATGTTGACAAACCGCTGATTTTTGGCACAATGTATAAGTACATGACAGCTCCCAATACTTCCTTTCTGTAAATCAACATTTCACTGGTGTGTCAAAACTTATGTTATCTTACAACAGCAGATATCTTTCTTGATTTATATCTAATCTAAAATTCAGTTTCTGGAGTTTTTGAATAAAAGAAGCATTTCATTTGTATGATTCTCAGCTAAATGGAACCAAATTATCTACAAAATACCCTTACTTTATGAACAAGAATATAATTTATCATAATCAAGATTAATTATTGTTACAATTCACTTTAGGTACTCTATACTTGTTGAGTAGATTATTCAACAGTGATGTATATTTTCTGGGGGTTTATTACACTTGTACCAATATACTGATACAGTAACAATGTTATTGTGTTCTGACCTGTGCAGCCCAGTGGAGGGCAGTCTTGTTGTCCACATCTTGACACGTCATGTCACCTCCATGCATGATCAACATCTGGACATGATCCGGACGGTCATGGAAGGCGGCCCAGTGTAATGGCGTCATTTTCTGCCAAGAAATCGTTTGATCATTTCTCTGACTGCATACGTAATATCTTGAGTAACAAGTTATATTTTGGTCTATCTGTCATTTTTGTGTCAACATAAAAACAGTTATACTTTCAGCAACAAAATGTCAATTTGAATTTCTAAAATTTAGGGAGCTAATGTGCATTATATATTTGGTCCGAGTGACCTTGAGAGTAAATTAAGGTCATTTATATTAAGAAATGTACTCCACATCCTCCACTCAATTCCAAGGTACACAATGTATTATGGCTCAATATCATGATCCTGTGCTTTATGGAACTTAAGACGATTTTCTTTATGGAACTGAAGAAAACGTTTGATAGCATTTGACCTGGGGGGGCAGCCCCTGACCTGGGGGTCATTTGTAAAGTTACCTCATTGTCCGGCTGGTTCACCTCCTGCCCTGTCAGGGTCTGTAGCAAGGCACCAATAATTCTGTAACATAAACCCAGCTATGTTAAAGGACTGGTTCTATGATGTAAATGATCGTTCCCTCATTTATAACAAATGTTGCCTACTAATTGAAGTACCTTGAAGTGTATCTGATTTATTATGGCATACTATGTAAATACCTAATTTCTTTTATAATCAAATACGGAAAGTGCATCTTTCCTGCAAAGGGCAAAAGTTTGACTATAGGCAAAGGTTTCCCATGATACAGCAATTTGTAAGGTCCCCTGGGTTTGTAATAAACATGTTTACTGTAACAATTAATCATTTAGGTCCCCTGGGGTTGTTATGAACATGCTACACTTCACTGTTTCAAATGCTATAAAAAACATTTCAGAGCAATTTGGTTCAGCTGTCAGAATAAGAGTCCCAGAGGGTTTGAATCACTCACCTGAATATTAATAAGCATTAATCATGGTAAAATATTCTTATTCAAACAATATCGCAAATTAGTCTGCACAGGTGCCCAGGATTAATCGTTGTCTGTACTTTAAGTACGCAACTATATATATTGTTGAAGGGGAGGGATCTTAACTATTTCATTTCTACGTCAGGACCATGAAGAACTAGATAATTAGTACAAAGGGCCAGGACCAGATCCTGGGGCCAATTTTGATATCAACATTTTGTCTGACTCTCCTGGCCTGTATCAATTCTCACCTGAGGTCTTTATCATAGGTACATGCATGTAGGGGAGTTCTCCCTGATTTATCAGCGATGCTCTGTCTAGCACCTTTCCTCAGGAGGTACATTACCCCATCATACCAGCCCTGTAACACAAACAAGAGGTTCAATGGGCCTGTAAACAACACATCATACCAGCCCTGTAACACAAACAAGAGGTTTAACAGGCCTGTAAATAACAAATCATACCAGCCCTGTAACACAAACAAGAGGTTCAACAGGTCTGTAAATGATACATCATATCAGCCCTGTAACACAAACAACAGGTTCAATGGGCCTGTAAATAAAACATCATACCAGCCCTGTAACACTAACATGAGGTCCAATCCACCATACAACTCAAACAAGTGGGTACTCAAAAAGGTTGAATGGGCCTGTACAGTACACATTAACCTTGCCCTAAACATAAACACCACAGACATCCAAGGGCTTGTACTTATCACATCATACAAGTCCTACAACATAAAAATAGGTTGAATGGGTTTTTAGATAACTTAAGCAACACGAGGTTCAATGGACCTGCAGATAACTTCACCAATAAGTGGTTCAATGGGCCTGTAAATAACTTCACCAACAAGAGGTTTAATAGGCCTGTACATAATTTCAACGACAAGTGGTTTAATGGGCCTACAGATAGCTTCATCAACAAGTGGTTCAAAGGACCTGTACATAACTTCATCAACAAGTGGTTCAATGGGCCTACATATAGCTTCACCAACAAGTGGTTCAAAGGACCTGCAGATAGCTTCATCAACAAGTGGTTCAAAGGGCCTGTACATAACTTCACCAACAAGTGGTTCAATGGGCCTACATATAGCTTCACCAACAAGTGGTTCAATGGGCCTGCAGATAGCTTCATCAACAAGTGGTTCAAAGGGCCTGTATATAACTTCACCAACAAGAAGTTTAATGGGCCTGCAGATAGCTTCATCAACAAGTGGTTCAAAGGACTTGTACATAACTTCATCAACAAGTGGTTCAAAGGGCCTGTACATAACTTCACCAACAAGTGGTTCAATGGGCCTACATATAGCTTCATCAACAAGTGGTTCAAAGGACATGTATATAACTTCACCAACAAGTGGTTCAATGGGCCTGCAGATAGCTTCATCAACAAGTGGTTCAAAGGTCCTGTACATAACTTCAACAACAAGTGGTTCAAAGGGCCTGTATATAACTTCACCAACAAGTGGTTCAATGGGCCTACATATAGCTTCACCAACAAGTGGTTCAAAGGACCTATATATAACTTCACCAACAAGTGGTTCAATGGGCCTACATATAGCTTCATCAACAAGTGGGTCAAAGGACATGTATATAACTTCACCAACAAGTGGATCAATGGGCCTGCAGATAGCTTCATCAACAAGTGGTTCAAAGGACCTGTATATAACTTCACCAACAAGTGGTTTAATGGGCCTGCAGATAGCTTCATCAACAAGTGGTTCAAAGGACCTGTACATCCCTTCATCAACAAGTGGTTCAATGGGCCTGTAAATAACTTCGCCAACAAGTGGTTCAATGGGCCTGTAAATAACTTCGCCAACAAGTGGTTCAATGGGCCTGTAAATAACTTCGCCAACAAGTGGTTCAATGGGCCTGTAGATAGCTTCATCAACAAGTGGGTCAAAGGACCTGTACATAACTTCATCAACAAGTGCTTCAAAGGACCTGTACATACCTTCAGCAACAAGTGGTTCAAAGGACCTGTACATGACTTCACCAACAAGGGGTTCAATGGACCTGTATATAACTTCACCGACAAGTGATTCAATGGGCCTGCAGATAGCTTCATAAACAAGTGGTTCAAAGGACCTGTACATGACTTGACCAACAAGTGGTTCAATGGACCTGTAAATAACCTCACCAACAAGTGGTTCAATGGGCATGCAGATAGCTTCATCAACAAATGGTTCAAAGGACCTGTACATGACTTCACCAACAAGGGGTTCAATGGACCTGTATATAACTTCACCAACAATTGGTTCAATGGGCCTGCAGATTGCTTCATCAACAAGTGGTTCAAACGCCCTGTACATGACTTCACCAACAAGGGGTTCAATGGACCTGTATATAACTTCATCAACAAGTGGTTCAATGGACCTGTAGATAACTTCCCTAACAAGTGGTTCAATGGGCCTACATATAGCTTCACCAACAAGTGGTTCAAAGGACCTGCAGATAGCTTCATCAACAAATGGTTCAAAGGACCTGTACATGACTTCACCAACAAGGGGTTCAATGGACCTGTATATAACTTCACCAACAAGTGGGTCAATGGACCTGTAAATAACTTCCCCAACAAGTGGTTCAATGGGCATGCAGATAGCTTCATCAACAAATGGTTCAAAGGACCTGTACATAACTTCATCAACAAATAGTTCAAAAGACCTGTACATAACTTCACCAGCAAGTGGTTCAATGGACCTGTAGATAACTTCCCTAACAAGTGGTTCAATGGGCCTGTAAATAACTTCGCCAACAAGTGGTTCAATGGGCATGCAGATAGCTTCATCAACAAATGGTTCAAAGGACCTGTACATGACTTCATCAACAAGTGGTTCAAAGAACCTGTACATACCTTCATCAACGAGTGGTTCAAAGGACCTGTACATGACTTCATCAACAAGTGGTTCAAAGGACCTGTACATGACTTCACCAACAAGTGGTTCAATGGACCTGTACATAACTTCACCAACAAGTGGTTCAATGGACCTGTAAATAACTTCACCAACAAGTGGTTCAATGGACCTGTAAATAACTTCGCCAACAAGTGGTTCAATGGCCCTGTAAATAACTTCACCAACAAGCGGTTCAATGGGCCTGCAGATAGCTTCATCAACGAGTGGTTCAAAGGACCTGTACATACCTTCACCAACAAGTGGTTCAAAGGACCTGTACATGACTTGACCAACAAGTGGTTCAATGGGCGTGCAGATAGCTTCATCAACGAGTGGTTCAAAGGACCTGTACATACTTTCACCAACAAGGGGTTCAATGGACCTGTACATAACTTCACCAACAAGAGGTTCAATGGACCTGTACATAACTTCACCAACAAGTGGTTCAATGGACCTGTAAATAACTTCACCAACAAGTGGTTCAATAGGCCTGTAAATAAAACATCATACCAGCCCTGTAACACTAACATGAGGTCCAATCCACCATACAACTCAAACAAGTGGGTATTCAAAAAGGTTGAATGGGCCTGTACAGTACACATTAACCTTGCCCTAAACATAAACACCACAGACATCCAAGGGCTTGTACTTATCACATCATACAAGTCCTACAACATAAAAATAGGTTGAATGGGTTTTTAGTTAACTTAAGCAACACAAGGTTCAATGGACCTGCAGATAACTTCACCAATAAGTGGTTCAATGGGCCTGTAAATAACTTCACCAACAAGTGGTTCAATGGACCTGTAGATAACTTCCCTAACAAGAGGTTCAATGGGCCTGCAGATAACTTCACCAACAAGTGGTTCAGTTGGCCTGTAGATAACTTCAACATCAACCAGCCTGATTGTGACTCTCTCATCCCCACAAAGTCAAACACTAAATTTATACAACATCAAATTCTCTTTACCAGGAGCATGTTTCTTGGTAGGTTTCGATCTTACACTACATGCTTGAGGAGTAGTCATAAAAGAAATATTTCCATCTTTTACTAATTGGACCCTCCCCAGCATAACAATATACAGCATGCAATAACACGTTACTGTAGACATACAAATCATATTTGTATGTAATTAATGTTATGTGGTTTTCTATTTATGTATAAAAATGACTATCAAAGTTCAAGAATACGGAAATTGAAGCTTATACAAGGTAATGGCCTCATTATTTGCCATCGCATGACATACGATAATGACTGTTAGCACAGTATTGTTAACCATCTAGACATGTGGTCATGACTTAGTGTGTGTGATAGTGGGCGTCGTAAGGATGTGATGGCAGCCACACGATAATTACCGCTGATATACAAGGACTTGTTGCCATGGTGATAAGTGTACTTATTAATTACCTATACACACTAAACATTGTTTTGTATATCGTTATTTTCTCTAAATGTATTTACTATTTTCACCACAGACAATGTTATTTATTTGGGGAAGATTTTGAAGGTTGTAGAGAATGGCTAAATTGGAAAAATATTTAAAAAGCAATTAAAAAGGAATAAATATGGAATATACATTTAATCTACAATAAGAAAAAAGAATACAGATTGGTACCTTGGCAATATAACTACCTTCATTCCCAGCTAAACTGGCTGAGAATGAGATGGCTGAATCACATGGAAATTTTGTATTTAAGCATATATACAAGACTGATCAGTCCCCTGAAATACTAGATTGACAAAACGACAACAGTAATAGTGGTAACTTCATTAACAATTAGTGCTGACTGTGTTATATAATTCCCAAATAAACCATATTAGTGACAAAAACACACACCTGGTACGCAGCAGTAGAGAGACAGGTACGTCCCTGTCCATCACGGGAATTCACATCGGCTCCCATTTTTATGAGACGCTTCACAGCGCCCAGCTGTTCTGAACGCACAGCATGTGACAACGGGGTAAACCCTATAACAAAAAAGGAGCAAATGAACAACACATAACACATATAAAGATTTTAATGGGGGATATACTGGTAAACACTATAAGACAGTGGTACTAGAGGGATTATAACTGTCTACATCCTCCTGTTCTATTACACTAGGATCCTCTATTGATGGAGATATAAACACTGTAAGACAGTGGTACTAGAGGGATTATATTTTACCGTCCACATCCTCTTGTTCTATTACACTAGGATCCTTCTGTATGGCCTGTATCAGCAGGGTGTTATCTCCGTTAGCGGCGGCTTGGTGAGCAAGGTATAAGTCTTCCGAGTCCGAGTCTGCCTCTACAACACACAAGAACATTTTTTTAAAGAACAATCGAAAAAGCCAGGCTATTTGATCAAATTTAATTATGTTTGGCAAAGTTATTTTTTTTCAATTATCTACCCTTCAAAGAAAATCAGTGATTGACCTCCTCAAGGTATGTTTCTATGTGTTTTAATTAATTTTACTTTATTTCATAATTACAAACATAAGATACTTAATCTTACACAGATAATCAATACTGTTACCTAAGCTGTCTGGGAGTCAAACCTGAGCCTACCATCATGCTGTGCCTCAAATTCTGTCATGATGTAGGCCTGATGGTTAATTAGGGAGGGTAAAGGAATAGCCTAGCTTACAGTAGGTGTAAATATTAATGAGGTCTTGTAAGTCATGCATGAGAACTCTCCAATACATAGTGGTATACACATGTAATGCAGGTAAAAGAAATGTTGAAAATCATTTATATCAAAACCATATACTACATATATAGCAATATATACAGCTATATACAAAGGTAAAAATGCTGAAAATGGTTTATACCAGGTAAAATAACTATTATAAATCAATGATTTTATTCAGTTACCTATACATAATTTACATGAAAAAATGTTGAAAATTGTTGATATGTGGACTATGTATTATAATACAAATACACAGCTATTTATATACATGTAAATACAAAAGTTTAAAGTCGTATATACAATGTAAGAGAACTCTATATTAAACGGTGGTATTCACACCTTTGTGTATACCACAGTGTTGTAGACAGGTACATATATTGTCATATGATAACTCTCCATTATAATATTAGCAGTATATAAATCTATACATAGTTGTTGAAGCACAATCAATAAAGACCAGAAATGTTTAAAGTTCTCCTCCTGCGAAAAACTAATACAAAATAAACAGTACCCGTTCAGCAGTGAGCTTATAAGGTTTTGTCAATAGTAAAACAAAATGTGTGAAATTAAAAACAGTATTGAATTTTTCATTTGATAAAAAAATCCTCTAGCACAATATTGACAAAACAATCATGGCCAGCTCCACAAACTTTGGCAAGACTTTGACAGTGAGCTGTAAACCGGTTTGCGGCAATCTTAGGATTATCTTTTAATTTCAAAATTTCTGCTGATTACGAATGTAATATTCAAAATGCTATCAGCTCATCATTCCCTCAAATATAAATATACAGTATTATTCTGTGAATCCATGTCATATTCTTGTGAACTTTTGAAATATGACCTATTGTACACATACTGTAATCAAAGTAAGGATTTGACATTTTTAAGAGACAGGATCAACTTCAAGTTGTAAATTATTTATGGACATAGAGGCAAGTTTGTCTGCGTCCATCATTTAACTGATCTTTACTTAAAAAAATACATAGAAAAGCATGTTTTTGCAATATTTGCAAAATTCTTATCATGTGATAAAATCATCTTAAAAGTCTTTTTCATTTTACAAGAAATTCATGAAACTGATCACAAATTTTTCATTTGTGCTCTCCAGAGGCTCGTTAAAAGAAAACTTTTCATAAATCTTGTATGAAATGGAAACTTGTGAATATCTTAGGTACATTGTAAGCATATCCAACGGAAACAGTAATAAGGTATCAGTGATTGAAGGACAGTACTATATATCACCTGGACCAATTTGAAATAATTATAAGCTGAGGTCATAATAACATTATAGGACAATTTGCTGCCAATATAAGAGAGAATAATGTCAGCTTTCAGCCTTGAAATGAAAATCTTTTTAGTACTTGCTCAACATGTTCACATGGCAATATTTTGTATCTATCATTATATGTATACACCTTAAATGTTTCCTTAAGCATAGATAATAAGATACATAACATGCACCTTTAAATTGAATGGACTACTGACCAAAGGACAAACATGTTGAGTGCTATGTCTGAGCTCATTCATACTGATAGCTAGTTATTTTTTTTTTAGTTATTATCATATTGGAAATCCAGCATTTAACAGTTTGGTTATAAAGTGTCACTGCACAAGGAAAGAAAATCAGTGTTGTAATTAAATACCTATATCATAACATGATGGTTGACCTTGTGTGGGATTCACACTAGAATCTCTGGGAGGTACAATAAACCCTACTCATTATCACCTTCTACTTGAACTTCTCACTATTGACGATCGGGAACTACAGCTGCTACAAAGGGACAGGGAGGGTATTAATATGATTTTTCTGTCTCAAAGAGGGGGCATGGGAGGGTATTAATGTGATTGTTCTGTCTCAAAGAGGGGGCGTGGGAGGGTATTAATGTGATTGTTCTGTCTCAAAGAGGGGGCGTGGGAGGGTATTAATGTGATTGT
>NW_018408896.1:1625352-1630004 GCF_002113885.1 Mizuhopecten yessoensis
CTGTGATAACATCGGTCTTGACATAACACCTGTGATAACACCGGTCTTGACATAACACCTGTGATAACACCGGTCTTGACATAACACCTGTGATAACATCAGTCTTGTCATAACACCTGTGATAACATCGGTCTTGACATAACACCCGTGATAACACCGGTCTTGAACATGACCGTCATACCATAGTGACAGTATACGTAAACATAAACATATTACCTATACTGTAGTTGTTTACCTTGATATTTACCTGATCCTTACCCCTTATTTGTTCGCAGGTAGCAGTAGTTAAATAATACGTCACATCGATATCACTATCATAATAATAAGAAATGTTGTACAATAATTTACATACCCATAACATTCTGTAGGCGTCATGTCCACAAACCCATGTTCTGTACACATCCAAGCATCTGTCTGACACAGCCGTGTTTACTACCAGAACTGTTTACGCTACAAGATTATCACTACCCGTGTATACAGACAATATGTCATCTCGTGTCATCAGCCGAGAAAGTAGTAACTCGAAACTCAATACAAATTATATTCCTACTGTTGATTAGATCAAAAAGCATTAAGTCCAGATCAAATGGTTCGTATTTTACCACAAAGACAAGACACACATGAACTGTATATGTCTGGGTATAATCGCGAGGTGTATAGATCTATACAGGTAGTTTACCTGTTAATTGCCATTCGTTTCGGGTCACACACCCCACTAGTTCCGTTCAGCTGATTAGCTGCTGACAATTCCTTACACAATCAAACCTTCCCACATGTACACACAACTGTATATGAAGCTCTTGAGCACGCCGATCAACATACGTGATGGCGTCTTCCGTTTGTGAAGTAACAGATCACAACGCAGTATTACAATTTGTTCAGTGATTTGTAATCTTGAAAATAATTATAATTTCAAAATCAATAATTAATTTCCTTAATAGGTTATTTCTCATGTAGTTCAAGCGAACTGGTTTTGTAGTCATTACCGACTCAGTTACGTTTTGATAATTAAAAATGTATTAAAAAATTACAATAACGTCAAAACAATATCCAATTACAATCATCAAAAATGAAACAAAAATAAATAATAGCAAGAACTAGACCAAGAGCAATAGTTAGAAGATTGATATCATCCCGAATATAAGATCACATTTATTTTTTTACCGTTGTTTGCAATGTTCTATTGCTCACGCATCATATGCCAATTGTTTCTTTCCATCCGAAAATGTTTGAAAAATATTTTAACAAAAAAAATCAACAAATATAACTTTAAAAAAATGCAGTTAAACAAAATATGGAACATCGGACGCGCCGGAACAGAAGCGCGTGACGATCTCAAATCACAGGTACTATAGCCTCTTCTGTCAATGCACCCATACTGTATTGACAGGCGAGGCTAGACACTGTACCTGTGCTCAAATAAGCACTCAAAAGTGATGCACCGCAGCTAGTTCGCTTATATTTTGCATTTTGCACACCAGTGTTTCTTCAAAACCAAAACGACAAAAACTATTAGCTGCACTTTTCAACAGGAAATAAATACTCATGCATGTACTTTAACGACTCCTCAGTATCGTATGGACACAGACACAGACAAGATATTTTTGGATGACTTCCCAAGTTTATCTCTAACCGTTTTGTATTTTTTAATTCACATACAAACAAAATCATTGCTAGATGGGGTTCAATGGGGACTTTTTGTGATTACATTTATAACTACTTTAGGGATGTTTACTTTAAATAAGTTATTTTCATTATTTATATAACGCGTAACTGAAAGTATACACAAATACAAATATTTGATTTTTTTCCGATTATCGATATACATATGACAATATGTAATCCGAGGAACTTTTCAAATAACTTATTGACATCAGGACACATATATCGTTCGTTTGGTGTCATATAATATTTGTAATCTATTCTGATGTAAATATGGAGCTAAATACCGTACGGGATCTGTGGTAATGTACAGTGACAGCGCTAAGAGAACAAGTATTGGTAAATCCTATATGTTGACCCTAAGACACGAGAGCACTCAATACCCAACTATTGTGATCGCAAATAAATAGTCGATCGTAACTAGTAAATAAAGAAACTCAATTGATATAAGGGACCGATTGTATACAAAGCCTGGTAAGTTTAATGATAATTTAACACAACTTTTAATACATTCAAAAATAAGGATATTTAAAATTAAAATTAATTGTGTAGGGATTCAGCATGTCTTTTAACGGCAAAAAATTCTCATATATTCGAAAATTTTAAGGTATTCTGCAAAAAGAGGATTTGAAAATGTGCGATAACGACTCGGTAAGCTAACTAAACCTGGAACACCGAGCCCTGATCACGCCTCGGTGAACCTGAACGGGGCAATGGTAACATAACGTTTTGATATAACGTAGGCTATACAAATGTGACTGTATAGTTAGTTATATTTCTAAGTATTTAATCAGTTCTGAATGGACATCCAATGTTTCTGTTTTATTTAATACGATGATGTCACACGCGTCTTCTATATGTGGACTCAGCCGGAACGATCGTTTACGATTTATATCTATACAGTTTAACCCTAATTTGTGAATTAGTTCAGAGCAAAAAGAATTCGTTCAGTCTTACTGTTGCTCATGTTAATAGAAAGAAATCCATATAACATACAGTATTATACAGACTAAGTGCGAGTTCCAGAATATAATTATGTATTTTATTTTTTTTCTCTCACATACACACATAAATAAATAATGAAATAAACGTTCATTCGGATTAAAAAAATCAATATTATTATTTTAAATTTCTGTTAACAGGTGCGACACAATTTACCCCTTCCCCACCCCATATCATAGAAATTTTCATAAAACCAAACCTTAACTGAACTCGATACTCGCATTGTAAATTAGGATATTACAAATACTTTCAGTGCATACCAAGAGGCCCATTGGGCATGTGTCATTCGGTTGTTTCTTTTACCTATTTGAATTAGACATGAATTTTCTACTAACTTCGGACCATTATGGCACTACCAGATTTCTTCTTACCAAAACTATCAAAATAACAACAGTTGTTAGAAGCTGTGGCAGAAACATTTAGAACACGTTTGGTTTGATTGATCTGTTGCAATTAAGAATCGGTCGAAACCCGCTTCAGCCAATCAGAGGACAGTGAAGCCATTTTGGGTCTATTCGGTATCTCATAAGCAGAAGACAACCTTTGATTCTTTTGGAGGCTCCATGTTAGTAGCTAACAGTACATACAGCGGGATACAGCAGGTCTGAAACAACACGGAAGGACTTCAAAATTGGTATGATGGAAATCAAGAAGAAGAAAACCCACTCAGTCAACCAGGAGCAAAGGCGCAGATATCGGATTTCAAAACAGCTTGTAAGATCATTATATGATGAGAAAAAGATCACAATCTTCCTTTATGAAACGTTTAATTCTCTGGTTCTTATGATGCGTCGTGCGAAACAGGGTTACAATGCGTTTCATGAAATTGTTGACGGACAACGGGAAACAGATGACGCGGTTTGGCATAAACTTACCTCTGTGGGCCCGACCAGTTTAGCTTACAGCACATTGGATTATGAAGTAAAGGAGACAGGGCCTTGCATATCTAATAATCGCGGAGTTTCCTTAATTTTGCAAGTTGAATAAATATCGCCATATTCTTTTATAATATAAACATCTATTAGTCATAACAATTTTATTCATACATATTTGATGTAGAAAGTCTCCACAAATACGACGTAGATATCGGTAAACAAAATATGGACATTTGAGCATAAGATGAAATTGACCTAAAATATCGTTTATTTCTATAATTCCCAATACCTCGTATCCTGTCTATAGTTGGATAACATCATTTGTCAATATTTAAATACTGATGAAACAATCGATTTTGTGTGTGTTTCCCTTGAGATAATCTCTCGCTGTTGGCTTACTCAAATAACACTGTGAATCAAATCATATATAAATATCTCCTTATCTACAGCGTTATCTTTCTCCCAAATAAACTTTAAGTCTATTTTGTGCACTGTTCAATTCATCATCCACTGATCGATTTCCTTATCTTAAACAAATGTTTAATCTGCATTTTCCTTAAAATCGTTATTGGGTTGCTCCTCTGAACTAATAATATTACAATGTATATATTTTTCGTGCTCCATTTGACTCTTATAAAAGGTTTATATGAACGTGCTGAACACCCGGAGCTATAGGAAACCCAATATCAACACCAAGCACTGGCAATGGTATTTCAAAATTAAAACAAGCCATTCGGATTGATATGTTTGGCCCGTGCCCCGCTTTGACCATCAATGCATCTATGGAGGGTAAGCTGTATCCAGCATTTCATGCTAGGGTTGAGATGTACTACCTAAGATGCATCTATAGTCCAAGTTTGTTTGGTCTAGCACTTATACTTTCAGTGAAACTAACTTAAACGCAAAAACTTAATGTTGACGCCGCCGTCGCCGGAAACGCAACATCTTAGTCTCGCTTCCGGTAACTTCGTGGCGGCGAGACAACACTTCCAATTTCATACATTTAACATCAAGAAAAGAACTGTTCTTCCCATCTTTACTCAACGATATTTTGCTGTGTTCTAATATTCAAGTGATATTCAAAAGGACCTTCCCGACTACTCACCCCCCCCC
>NW_018408896.1:1630145-1677971 GCF_002113885.1 Mizuhopecten yessoensis
CCCCCCCAAATGCTCCAATTGCCTCCCATATTAAGACCACGCCCCTGTGTGCTTCTTTCTTGGCAAACAAAATGATAGAAAAATAAAAAGAATTCCAAATAAATACAATTCGTTTGCAATTTCCAATTCACAACCTTTATAATACCAAATATTGTCTTTGTGGGATAATTTATAAAACAATTAAATCGAGTGGGATAACTTATAAAACAATTAAATCGCTGCCTTCGCTTTAATGTATACCAAATTTTAAATCGCATTGGACATTTGACAGTAAACACATTTTCCCCTAAAAACAAGCTGTTCGTCAAACTACATGTATGTGCACGCCAATAAAACCTGACGTTTAGTTTTCTTTAAAAACCGACGAAAGTGAGTCCTCTGTAAAATTTGTGTCATTGACATCAATGTTTGAACGCCTCGTCGTATACCCAGTAAGGAGAAGACACCTCGAGACGGCGGCGGTGATAGAATGACATAGTCAAGTCAATATTGTTTATTTAAGTGTCATTGATCATTACATTGATACATTTTTAAAAATATACAGTTACATGACATCATAAAAGCATAGTGTTACATAGCAGGGATCAGTCATCTTATATTAAACATTATTAAAGCAGTTATGACATGTCATATATTTATAAAAATACCCAACTTATCACAGATAACAGTCCAGAGAGCAAGTGATCGGGACAACCCCTACCTAACAAGCTCTCTGGATGTCGTACACAACGACAATAACATGTTTTATTCTACTTTCTATGCATTAAAACGGCTGGAGAAGTAATAGAAATAATGATTAAAAAAACAATCTAGTTCTATTTTATAGTGTAATTCAGGTTTCCACGGGTTACGGAGAGCCCTACCAGGTAGGTCTGCTAAACACACACTACTTAGTAGTTCATTATAATTTAGAAAGACAAACATATAATGATGAAAAATTAAAAATGCGAGAAACGCTTTCAATTAAAGGGCTTTATAGGTGTATGCTTTCGAGTTATGGTTATGTTGAGGTCTTTTCTGGCTATATTTTACTGTTATCATTGAGTGGCACTAGGATATAGATCAGAACTACGTACACTGTCGGACAGAGTGTATCAGACATTTAGGTATTGGTGAAATCAGGTAGAAGTTAACTTTTGCAATCGAAGTGACAATAATTCGAATAATGAAGAACATTGGTGCATGTTCGACTCCTGGACTGTTCTTTAGTCACACTTACCATCACACCTGTTAGCCGTCGACTAAAACGTCGTCTAAAAGTTTCCATAGTTAACTGATTTGACCCAGCAATGCATTAGCTATTGGCAAAATGGCGAAAAAGCCTGTTGGAGGAGTGGATTGTGAGGAGTCTGAATTGCTCTTTACCATTGAATACAGATACGAGATGAGTCAGACACTAAAAGTTTCATGGACTCCATTTCAGCTGTGCTAGAGATGAAAACAGCTGGCCACCTACAAACATTGACCGATCTTAACTGATTGCAGAGAAGCAGTTCCCTTTTCGGATAATATTGCATTTCTCTTTTTTTATGGACGTCTCAAAAGATTTATTTCTTTGAAAATTGTCATCAAGGCGGTGTTAACATAAAGTATAAAGAAACTGCAAAATTGGATATCGCATAATTCGAGGATAGCAACACTTTGGTCAGCTTGTTACGTGTTGAAATGGTTGATCTAACCAGGAAGTAAACGGTAAAATCAATTCTGAAGTACCACAGCGTGTCGTTGTTTGGTCAGGTCAGTAACCAGTCTCACCAGAACATATTTCTCTATGGACCAGATCCTTTCGAAATGTGCAGAACAATAAGACACTAATAACACAATAGATGACAGGATAATAAATGCGTTATTTACGGAAAAAAACATGGAAACAATGGTTTGTTTTGGGACCATGAATCCGAATCCACTCTCAATTTGTCCACTTCATATCCAATCGTTTCCAGTCCTTACCTTGGTTTTCGAAATACTTCCACAGATAATTTGTCAAAACAAGCTATTATTTTAGAAGTCACTAGCAAGGAGTCTCCCAAAACAACGATTGTCGACTCTACCACTAAGCTGTTATTTTTATAAGTTTAACTAGTGAATTATTGGACCAAATCAGTTGAATCTTGACATAATCTTAATCACTTCCGATGACAAAAATGTGTGATGGTACTTGTAACACAATTTATATTAAAGGGTCGAAAATATTCATTTATACGAAAAATGATCTCAATTATCACGAAATCATAATATTTAACATGGGACCGCCGATACAATTTATTTCCGATACACCCTGTACCACTGTGGGAGTGTTATAGGTTAACGTCACTCAATAACCACAGAAGAATACAAATAGGAAAGCCAGAACGCCCATTAGTACATCGGGGATCAAACAGTCGAGACGTCACTCGACCAGGTATGGTAGTTAAGCTCCAGATTTGTTTGTTTGCTTGTGCTTTACGTCCTATAACAGTCATGGTCATTTAAGGACGTGTCAGGTTTTGGTGGTGGAGGAAAGCCGGAGTTCCCGAAGAAAAATCACCGACCTGCGGACAGAACCTAGCGATCCGCGACTGCCCCACGTAGGCTTCGATCCCGTGAGCCAGTGGTGGAGGGCCAGTGTTGGCAGATTGCCAGACGCCTTAAACACTCGGCCTATTTAGATATTATGCGGATGACAGAATTCGCGGAATAAAGAATTTTGTATTGTTATCATATGCCAAGCTTTCTAAGCGATGAATAAAAACTACACAAAAACAAAAACTTGCCTTCTCATTAACGAGAAAATAATTAATTACACTTATACAAACGACACTTTATTTTTCATCATTAATATTGAAAACCTTAAATCATTCCTTTATGCTTGAAACTTCATAGCATGACTAGGTTTTCATGATATGAAATCGACAGACATTCAACAAATCTAATGACCTCTTTAACCACATTTAACGCTAACAAGAAGAGATCCCAGGGGGATCTTGGCGCCAATCGCCGTGCCATCTTCATCATCGGTTGTACGTAAGATTGATCTTTTCTCTGCCCCACTTTTATTTGTTTGATTGTGTCATGTAAACAGTAAATGCACCTAATGGTAACGTTCGATCAAAAACATTGAAATATTATAATTTATAAGACATAATTACGAAATTTATGACACTGCATACGATCTACTATGCAAAGGAAAACAACGCTTTTGTATCCATTAGAAAACAGTATTGTCCATGTGTTATTTCACCAGAACATAAATCTGATAAATATCAAATAAAACGACCCTTCGGTAAAAGAGAGTGGTTTGGTTTGGTTTGGTTTAGTATTGTTTACCGTCCTATTAACAGCTATGGTCATGCAAGGACGGCCTCCCCTGTGTGCAAGATGCATGCGATATGTTCGTAATTGTCTCCTTGTGATAGCGCGGAACTGATGCCGATTTTATAGTGCTACCTGACTGAAACATACAGCCGACGACACCCAGCAGGATACCCCACCGGGTCACTTTATACTGACTAGAAGAGAGTTGAAATTCATAAATAATAACACTCTGTTTTGTCAATAGCGCTAGGTTGGTTTGCATATTATATAATTAAATACATGTACCTTTACATTTTAATCAGACAGTTTACCCGAACGAATTTACTTTGCCGAGATATAAACGGTGAAAGCATGATGTCCCACATATAAGGAAACATAAATACGTTTCAGCATTTAAGCCGTCATTTCAATATATTTGTTAGTCAGTTTATTGACAAAGCAATCTGAAAACCTCATTCAATGAAGGTTGTACGAGTGCTTATTGAACAGCTGAATGCCAAACTGGTAGATTAAAAATCTTGATTTATATTGTTCCTGTCAGAGATACCTGTTTCAGTCGTCTGAATCTGTACATTTTACAGTCAATCAGTTAGGGGGAAGAGGGGGAGGTAAATAGGGGACATAATCGGGTGGTTAGAGAGGGGGTGGCAGGAATGGAAAGTGAAGAGCATATATAGGAAAACAGGAGAGGGAGGGACAGAGGAAGTTGGGTTGAAGAGAAAAGAGGAGAGGGCGTTAATGAAGGAATACAACGTGGGGATGAAGAGAGGAGGAGACGAAGAGCGAGGGATAATTAGTGGGGATGAAGGAGTAAGATAGGAAAGGGGGCACAGGAAGTTAAAATAGTAAGCGGGAGGGATAGTGAGTAAGGGCGAGGAGAAAAGAGGGACTGGAATAGGGGAAGGGAAAGGGATTGAGAAAGTCGGATTCGTAACAAATTAAAACATTAATACACATGAAAGATTATTTATAAACTACGTTTTCATAGAGGACAGTCATACATTTAAAAGTCAATAAAAAGGAATTGATAGCCGAAACTAAAAATCCTCTTTTTTGATTGATGGTTTAGACAATAAAGAAATGTTTACAATGTTTTTACATATATTTTAGATTGTGTATATTTCTAGATCTGTTGGTGTCTTAACGTGATTTTGATCATCAAACAGAAGATTTAAACTAGCTCCGTGTAAAACTTACCATATCTAGGCCTTACAACTGTTAGAGTAGTTCTGACTCTATCGTCCGACATGTAAGGTACCTCCACAAGAAACGGCTACCACTAAAATAATAGTCCGTAGACCATTGTCCAACCGTTAACTACAGGCAGTGCTACGTAAAGAAGATCAAACTGCCAGTTGTCCTATTAACACTACAATGATATCACACGACACACTGTGAGCAATGATTAAACGAAACACTCTGTTCACGGTATACCGTTTATCTACACTTGGGGGCACATATTGTTATAGACAAGTGCATATTGTCAAATCTTTATCAAAGAATTAATTCATACATGTAGCATTGTGAGTCTAATTTAGGGTGTATTTCAGACGACCTACTGAGTAATCGTATATCACAAGTTAGGGGTTAGTTTATAGAACCTCGTTAACCGATATAAAATAATTAATAAACTTATATAATCTAGTAAAACCAGCTTAGTATGAGGCATTGAAAGAACTTATGTAATCTCGTAAAACAGTATGAAACGCCTTAAGGTGACTTGGCAAAGCTTTCTATCCAGTATGAATGAATATTAACAGGTTTTTATTGGTTTAAATTAATGAACAAAAAGGTAACAATACATAATTTATTACATGTAAAATAAATATTACATTTGTAAAATTAAAAACTTGAAAAATTAAAAACAAATCTCCTTTTTTGCTTCTAATCAAGTTCAACTGATCGACAAAAAATCTTATTGATTTCTAATTTGATTTTTTTTATCTAAATAAATGTGATATCCGCTTACAGGAACATACATGTACTATTATAGTATGTATATACTATTTATAGCATTACATATGTATATACATGCATGTGCTCCCAGTGTTCCTGTGGTTTGACCAACTACCAGGTATAAGAATTTCGGACTTTAAAGTAATTCATTCACCAGCGACTTGACAGGTCTAGGCGTATCTCTTGACACTTCCTGCTTCATTTAAAAACGAACCTGCGTGAAATTTTTATTCTTTAATAGAGTAATTATCGTAAAAGTGATATCTAGTACAGTAGAAATGCTTGAAACAGATACACACATGGCAAAAAAAACAAAATATCAGCATACGAGTGCTTCCCAGTAATACAATACACAGCCTACGGAAATATGTCTTAACACAAATACAAGCCACAGCGTGGTCCCCAATACCATTACCAACAAGTATACCCATATGCAAATAACGGAACCCTACAAAATAATGAATCCATCTTTGCCAGCATCAAAATGTCAAATTTGCATACTTACACAGTGGTCAATCATCATAGTCGACTTTTGGACACAAATCATTCTCTCGTATTACATGAAACATTAAAGAATATAACAGGTATGATAAAAAGAAAAACAGCATTTATAGACAACGGACACTCTCTCAATAACTTGAAATCGCAATGTACAGAATCGGAAAACACAACTCTATACAATTTGTTGATGGATAGTTTAGCTTACCACACATAAACCGTATGAACAGCACTGCCATACAAGGCAAAACCTTTCAGACGACAACATCTGAATAGCAGTATTGACAACTTCACTCAAACCAACAACAGAGCGAACAAGAGAATACCAAAGTAGACGTAAAAGCCGTCGAAACTATATACACAATACAACATGTATAACAAACAATACCGAGGTTTCAACAAAGATACAATTCAAACTTAAAATCGATAAACAAGGACAAATGTAAACAAGGAAACATTAACAAGGACAAAGAATCTTCTGCTTCATCCACGACACCCATTAGATCAATCCAGGTCAAGTAATGTCACGTCACCAAAGCAAGAACCCCGGCAATAGGCAGTACTATCTGAATATACAGCATATCGCATTGGGCAAATTTCCGATAAGCTGATGAAGAGTTTTACCCCAGGGGCCAGAGGGGTTAAGTGAGCAACCCCTTGCTATCAAAGGGTGGCCTCATTTTTTCATAAGTATGAACCTTCTAGAACATATTTCAACTGGCCACCACTCTGTGAAATCCACTGGGGATTTTTTGTGGGGCAATATACAACCTACCTCGGCAAAAAAATGACATTTTGTAAAAAGGGGGTAGGGGTACAGAAAGTGCTATATCATTTCTCATCATCACCATATTAATAACTAGATGGAATATAGAGATCATGTATGCATCACGTAAAACTTTGGTATATAAAGTTTACAGTTTGACCTCCATTATAAAGGTCAAATCAAGGTCAAAGGTCAAATTACAGCAAAAAGTATCGGGTTTTTTCCAAGTCACTCTTTATTTTTTATTGTCCATTCAACAAAAATACAGAAATTGATCAATTAACTTGTTTTATCTGTGCCATGGGTAACATATCAATATTTTGTCGACCTATTACCTTGTAATTCAGCGAGAGCGGAAATGGTAGCCACTTTGTTATGTATATTGTTATATAGAATGGAATTACAGATTCTGGGGGTAGGCGTGCAGAAATGGGTGTAATTTATGTTATAGTCATTCTTTCTATTAATGGATGGTAGTTTTTGTTTGACGCTACTGCCAAGGTCATATCAAGGTCAAAGGTCAAAATTTAAAAGTCAAACACGAGAATATAATTTTTGTCTAATATAATTGATTTAAAAAGATTGTTTCTAATACAAACCCATTAAGTATGTTTTAGCTTATTTCCTTGAACAGATAGGAGGCTAAGGAATACCTAAAAACATTTCTGGATAGTATATAATGTATACATCACTTATAACTTGTGATATATCATTTTCTTAACTTTACATTAATTGTGAAGGTCATATCAAGGTTGTATTGAGGTCAAGGGCTTACTAATTCAGACCAACCACCGATATTTATGCTGTTCTGTCATTTTTGTTTTGTAATTGTTCATTTTGTCTTGCCATTATGAACTTTGAGTTTTGGATTACTTCTTTTATAACTTGTTAACATGGTATATTGTTTATTTCTTTTTCAATAAAAATGCAGAAATTGATTACCTCCGTTTTTATTTGAGTTTCATGTTATTTAGTTTTATTTCAATTAAAATACAAATTGAAATAGAAAGAAATTGAGTAACTTGTTTTATTTGTGTAATCGGTAACATACCGATGTTTTTTCAAGATATGCCTTGTACCTCATAAGGACCTGTGTCACTATCATCGTCTTCTTCTACTTTGAAGTAGGAAGCACGCGTACCTAATCCTACTCGTCCTTGGCAACTACAACCACCATAACATGGTATATTGTTCTTACTGCAAGCACAGTTGCAAGCACAGCATTTCCTACATTTACATCTGACGGACTGATCTACGTTTGCCGGAAAAGCCGGTTTTACCATCTTCAATGGTGTGATCGTCCCATCACTATCCAACAACCAACATCCAACATGTGTGATACAAGTTTCTCTGGAATTTTGTAACCTTCTGTGGCTGCTTCAGCAATGTTGAACTTCACCATAAACGGTGCACGAATGGATCAGTCAATTTCACCAACAGCCTTCCACAGTTTCCTTTTCCCTATTCTGTACTGAAGCTTGTATCATCTTTTCCTGACAGTGCATGGATGTATGGTAATAATAAGCATTTTCCTCGGCCAAGGTTAGCGACGATCCTGTGTATAGGAATGTAGGAAACATGGTCTTTTCTAACCCAGAGTTCCTCAATGTCAGGGGTCTTGCTACAGTAATATATGCAATGGACGATAACATCAGTGTCGTTTGCATACACAACAACTCGTTTTGCTCCAAGCTCTTCAACACAGTAGAGTGCATGCAAGATCATTCTGGTATCTGCCTCCTCTTGTGTGGATTCCAATGCCGACACTGTTGTACACCTCTCTAATGTTACTAACACACTCTTACTTTGGTTAGCGAATCCTCTGGACATGTTGAGATGAACCTTGTCGTTTAAATATGTTTCATTTGACCAAGATTCAGAAATGAAGCATAGAAGAGAGGCTTTATTCCTTTTGTCTATGGCAAAATCACGAAATGCTGGAGTTTGTAGATTGGACTGTATGTTGTATAATTTTGCTGTTTTCCCTCTAGATCTGTGCTGCCTTTCACAACTCTTTAAGCTGGGCTCACGGTCATATCTGTCACAACAAAAGTGAACACTGGACGTACCTGTAGGTATGTCTGAAAGAAGGTTATACAGATATCTTCTTTGGACATCGTGGAATGTCTCATCTGGTTGAATGACCATTTTTGGACTACATTCATTGCATCTACTACACATGCAGTTTATTTTGGGTCTGTTGACAGTCTATCCATCATCACAATTTTTGCTTCATCCATGAGCACTTTCACAAGTGTTGATTTAGTCCCACGTCTCAGTCCACCAGCTGAATCAAATAGGGATGGAGGGGTTTCGCTACATTCATGCGTTCCTACTAACTCCTCTACATTAACTTCAACAATCATTAACATTAACAATCATTGTGAGAGTCGCTGAAGAATTCCGACTTCTAAAGGTTTGTCTTTGCATCTTTTTCCTTGTTCTGACACTTTGCCGTCTCTCTGTGTTTCAAAGGTTTTCAGTTTGCTTCCCCCATCGTCAAAACATTTTCTCAAATCTGTTTCACCTATCCTTTGATGTTCGTCAATTCTCTACACACTTTATCTGTTTCTTTTTCTCAAGTTGCAATGTTAAACAATGCATTTGAAGCATCTCCCTGGAATGGGCTGATCGTTTGAGTGTTGAGGACATTGATAATGTTTTGCATAGCTGCCGAGTCCTTTGCGATTTGGGTGCTGCCTAATTCATGATATGCTGTTTCTGAATCAGAACCCAAGTTCAGCATTTTCCGAAGTTTTCCGGCAACTGTAGCTGTTATGGGTTTCATATAAAGCCATTTGGTCTGGGCTTTTCGTTTCAGGGTAATCCCACAAAGTCCTTGTTTCTGTTTGACATCTGCTTTGTGTGTTTGTTCTAAGGCCATATCAGGAGATACACCGTTGTGTCTTCCATCTCGTCTTTGGACTGTAAAGTCGCTATGCTCTACATATCTCTGGTATACTAATGGCGCAGTGTCAGAGAGCATCGTCATCTCTTTGTTGGTTTTTTTGCCAATGTAAGATTATACATGACCCCCACAAAAAATCCCCAGTGGATTTCCCAGAGGGGTGGCCAGCTGAAATATGTTCTTGAAGGTCCATTCTAATGAAAAAATGAGGCCACCCTATGACAGCAAGGGGGTGCTAACCTACCTTCAAAAGGGGCCCTTGGCCCCTGGGGTATTGTTATCAGGAACATTAACATTGACAATACCTTCAATTTCCAGTTCAGATATATCGACGATGCATTGTCTTTAAATAACAAGTAACTCTTCACAGCGACGATCGTATATACCCTCCTGAACTAGAAATTAAGAACATCACATACTCTTATTCATCAGCCGACTGTTTAATTAAGGTCGAGTTTAATTAGAGTTTGGTAGTTATCGTTATACATGGTCCCTCAAAATCAATGTTTAATATGATACCTCTTTGTTAGAGTTAGAAATGGTCCATTCATGTCAAAAGCTGGACCTAGTCCCCCATGATTTGCAAAGCTCTACTTGATCTCTGAACGTCATATTGGACATTGGCAGTATAACAGGATCGCATCCTTTACTATGCCTTGGATTTCACGAAATATTTTACCTTTTTGCAATCTATTTCATTTCGATATTGATATAATATCCACATATACATGACTATATCTATCAAATCATATGAAATATTGAAAGATTAAATTACATTTTAATCACTGTATTAATTAATTTGCAACAGAACATACACACTTAACTCATACGAATCCATCCGATGTATCTGTACACAATATCACCTGCATAAAATAATGAATCAATTAAACACGCTGAACATGCCAGTGTCATTCATGAATTTATAGCCACCCCGATAGATAATAACGTTCGATACCAGGCGTTAGGTAGTAGATGATGTGTAACAAAGTAATTAATTAAACATTATGATCCGCACCTGCCACTTATGGTGACAGACAGGTAGGGATTATATATTTATTAGACTGTTTGTCAACTATCCAGCCGTCTGTCGTATGCCTAACGCTGAGCTGTCCTAATTACCTGGATCTTATAGAATGCTATGCAGACATTGGGTATCAGAGCTGTTGAGTTTTCCTAGGATATCGTTAACAGATAATGGTTAGATGAGACACATTTGGAACTGTTTCCTAAGTTAGTTGTGATATAAGGTTAGGAGAGACTGGTTTCCCTCTTAGAAGAAGACATTGTTCTGAAGTTTTTCAACGTCATAGAATTATGGTAAAAGCTCTGAAGCCACTAGCCTGGACACGAGATGTCTAGTCGCTGTGGCTTTACCGAGGTTACTTCCCATAAGTAATCCGCTGGAGTCGAGCCCGAGACTATAGATTGCTAGTCCAGTGCTCTACCGATTGAACTAAAGGGAAATTCCCTCTTAACGAGATAATATCGCTACAATGACTATCATATGACAGGCTTAAGAAGCTACTTGTGATATTATTTAGTGATTATACTTATCCTGAGAGCATAACCCATCACCAACACTGAGGTACATGTACCACCGTGAGTTTAGCGGCACTTCCAACCTTCTTACACCACACACACCACAACAACGGCCACATATGCAAAGCATACCTCATTGAGCCTTGAAGTACACCATGTAGACCATGATCCTTATATTTGGGCCCATGTACCACACTTGGTTGTACAGTACAACCTATAAAGGAAAGATTAACTCAGGAACTCTTTAAATAGTATAAGGAAAACAAAACCAGGCTTTCCGGAAGGCTTAGTGTGTTCTTCGACGACACCCGCCATATAAATCGAGGTCAAATAGAAGTAATGTCATGTCCTCATAACGAAAACCGGTGTAATGACAATAAAACAACATGGTACACACCAGCTGATTGCTTTTGTAACTTTATCTTTGTCTTTAAAAAGCTATGTTTGTTATATCCTACCACGACTATACCATATACAGACACGAAGTTGACCAAGCATATAAATACACTCGAATCAAAGATGGTCCCATGTCGATTAACTTCCTTTTATAAGGATCGTTACAAAACATATCAATTCAATGAAATGCAGATTATGAAGACTCTAAACTTATTTCCGGAGGCATTCTACATCATTGTCTAACACAAGTTCTATTTAAATATTTGACTTCTACACATTGAATGCCATCTTTCCTCAGGCTATCATGCTAAAAAATTTCTCTCAAAGATTTGGCACATTTATCTGTATGAAATTGACAAAATAATATGCAAAGCAATACTTTGCTGTCAAAAGAAATAAGGAAAAGTGATAATATGTGTATGATGAATATTGAGTTCACACAGAACAAGAAACCCGTAATTAAGCGATGTGATGAATGATGAATTTAACCAATGTCAGATCAAATCAATGACATCCAATGTAGGTTCAGTCTCCTGATTCTCGTAAACAACGTCAGTGTTTGTTGGAGACTGTCAGTGATATTGATCAACAGTCGGGAACTTTGAACGATCTCCCGGCTACAATATAGCTGACTCAGTAATATAAATGACCTTACTAATAAAACGATCATTAGCGCGAGTAGGTCCATTAATGACCTCGCCAATGAAGACTTTACACAACACTTACACAATCAGTTCTCGGGACATGTGTCACACACTGACAGTATGTATACCCTCAAGGAGAAATTCATAATGATAGTTGTCATGTCACGTGACCACTATAATAAATGTTCGTGTTCAAGTTTTCGTGTCACGTAGACCTCCGCACTTATCACCATTATAACAGTTTTCAAGTATTCTAATAGGACAATACAGAAGTACAGATCACTCGGCTTGAATGTTAACAAGTGTTTATAAACTGCGTAAGACCGAGAAAAAGTCATCATGCGTCATCACACTAGAGGAACAAAACGTTTTGATCCCAATATGTCGGCAAATACAAATTCTGAAATGTAGGAGATTCAACGAAATTGCAAAAACAAGAATGGTTAAAACACTGTGCATACTTCCAACACAGTAGCATTAATGTGTCTGCTGAGCCTCATACGTAACTTTTTACGTATCGTCTACTGTATTTGGAACTGCCACTTTACGAAGAACAATATTTAGCTACACGTTTTCGCTGTCTGCTGAAACCAACAACCAAGTTAAGGAGAGAGAACAAAACAAAAGACGTGGATTTAATCACTCCTTTTGAAGAGGCGACCAACAGCTACAAGCAGACGTTATTGACATAAATTTATAGTTGCACGTGAGAAAAAGAATTTAGTTGATGTGAGACGTCACTTCGGCAAGGCAACCTGTCGAGTTGATGATTAATTCCTATGGGGTTTCGAAAAGAGAACGTCACAAGACCGATATCTTTGGTTCACTCTTTTTGACAAGTTAGGCAGGTTTGCCAGACTATGTAAGCACAGTGTGTAAAGCTATCATCTACACAACCTTCGCAATTCAGTATTTAGGACAAACTGATAAAGGGTGCAACTTCTTGAGATGCCTGGATGCAAAGGATGAGATTCCGAGATGCAACTGCATGAGATGCCCGGATGCACCTTAATGAAATGCCCGGATGCAATTGCATGAGATGCCCGGATGCAACTTCATGAGATGCCGAGATGCAACTGCATGAGATGCCCGGATGCAACTGCTTGAGATGCCCGGATGCAACGCGAGGTTCATACGAAAGTAGATTTTGTCTGGCGTTCGCAAAAATATCTCTGCAAAATAGCTGTACAATAACTGGTACAGAACACCTGACCGACGGCCAATCATATAACTCATCTAGATTGAAAACTCCACAAGGCACCGGCTCCAGGAAAAGACAAGGCGTCGTGGTAGGAGAAATTATGTTAGATCGGGGACAACAAAGATATTATATTTTTCAGACAGGTCCAGAAACTAGATCATCAGATGAAAGGGGAGCTAAACACTATTGTATTAAATGTGAAGGAATCTACAACCGAAGGGGAACAAAGAAAAGCAGACGACGGCCATTGTTGTTCACTTAGACAATCTGAAGTCAACTGGGTGTACTGGACATATAGTGAGAAATGTAATACAGATAGGGAACCACAGCGATACAAACAAGAATATCCTAAGTGATGTTTGAAGACAAATTCATTTTGAAGACGCAAACGTTATTGAAATCTGAGAAATATAGTACTGAACATAATTGTCCAACAGGAGTTATATCACTTTGAAACAAAAGGAGAAAAACAACAAACGTATCCAAACATTGAGGAAAAACAAAACTGTCTAACCAAAACTAGCCTACAACAAACTGTAACGAAGAAGCCATTTCAACCAATTGCAGTGAAATGATACGTCACAGGTTTCAATCACCATGTCCTGCCTGTTCCGCCTAAAGTGGAAGTGCAAAATGAAGTGTTTTTTGTATGTTAAATAGCTACAACGAATACAAAAAACAAATGATCACGTCATACGATCTGACGTCGAGTGGGGAAAATAATATATATCTATGTTCTTCAAATTACACACCGACGGATCACAGCACTGTAAGTCTGTTTATCACCAATACAACATTGCTTTATCGAAACACTGTTGATATAGACTTCAGGGGCGCAACTAGCCCTTTTTTGGAGTGGATTAATTTAGGAGCGGGTCCAGGGCAGGGCCTTTGTATAAAACAACTGTAAATTAGACTGAAAGGAAAACAAGGTATCTAGATGATCGAGGCAGTATACTAATGTAAATTTGGGAATGCTACAAGTATGTAGGGAACAAAACAAAAGTACTGTTTGCAGACTTTGGTGCAGCTGTGATATTTCAGCTTACAGCAATCGCAAAATACGAACAGAAGGTAGTAACATAATAAAGACAGATTTAACAACAAAAAAATTGGGCTGGTTTAAAGCAAAACGGAAAACCCATGTGACTAGAGAAAAGAGAATGACTTGCTAACCAGGACACCATACACCATTCTTCTGTAGTATTTCAGTTGATCTTCGATAATTAAACAACAAATCAGTCATGTCACGTATACTTCGATAATATGCTGTCATATACGAGACATTTAATTATTTGTATATATATTATACCATATAGTTAATTTGTTATACTTTTTGTGTGTGTCACTAACCTGCATCACACTACCGTTTGGATGGACATTGTTACCTGTACTTCGAAAATACCTGGGGGCTACGTCATAATAACGTCACACGTCCGTATGGACCAGGATCGTTACCTGTGCCTTGATAATATCGCAATATGTGCCCTTTACCATTTTGTTGACTCACATGATATGTTGGTATACTTGAGATGTGAACTCGGGCTTGTTTGATGGGAATACGAAAACGAAAGTGTACTACTTGTTGACACATCGATTTTTTAATCGATCCTTTAAAAATCAATGCAATATGGTACTCACCTACATCGTTTCCAAAGACTTCGGAATCAAAATCCATGAGACGTCTACTAGTTCTAATAGGTCGCTGTCACCTGCGTCCGTACCTTGTTTTATGACTCTCCATTTATCTGCTAGATATAGAAACAGACTCTCTGATCTGACCCCAGTGGTTGTCATGACTACTCTATAAGGCTTCTTGTTTGTCGCGAGCAATCGATAATGTCAACACTAATCATCTGGAGAACAGCCACTGCTGACGTTCGGAACTCAATAAGAAAAGTGGCGAGAAATTACACGTATGCGAATGGCGCAGAAACTTTTAGAAAATAGAATAACACGAAATGATAGTTATACTGAGTCCGGTCAATTTAACATTTCGTTGTGCCATCAATGCAAAAGAGTTTATTTATGTCGCAAACTAATAAGAATACATATATAAACAACATATACAAAGTTTTAAGAAATATTTGTAGGGGAACTTGGTTAATTTTGCAAAACAAAATCCGCCATGTGCTGCAAATTTTGTATGGGGTTCCATACATACCAAAGGAGGTAACCGATACATTAAAACTATGCCCGCGGTGCCAATATGAACATAAACAACGATGGCCCGGGGGTTCATAACTACGATCTGACCACAGGGTCACGTTACAAATGTCTGAAATACACATATGCTATACTGATACGGGTCACAACACACATATTTATGTGTGTTGTGACCCGTATCATATACAAATGCAATGAAATGTCCAAATTCGTTGACAATTATAATAATTACCAAAATTGTAAAAGCTCTCTGCTTGTCTCAACATCGGCATTTTATTTATGAGTTACACTCGATCAAATTATCATTTATAACTGAAACCTTCTTTGTGTATCAATAAAGTATGATATTATATCAGTAGTTTTACTGCATATGTCGATAAAACACTTTTTGGGGAAATTTTGACATTTTTAAAAACGCCGCTGTTTTGATTTTTTCTCTCTATGGAAACCCATAGGCATACAGGCATAGTAGTGTTAATTTCCAAATAGAAATTTAAATCAATAGTTATTAATATGATTGTATCACGTATTAATTGGCGATTTGTAGGTGTTTTAACAGGTTGTGACACCACATCAAGACTACACAGCATCGGAAAAGGTGTTGCTTTGAAAAAACTGAATTCCAACCAGCATTACCTTGAACTTTGTACAATACTTTTGGAACCAAATCCATGCAGACAGCAACTATTGGAGGCTGGTGAACAGGTACTCGCGTTTCTGTATGGTGTTACATGCAACGAAGGGCTTGATTTTCTTCGCTTTCGGCAGTTTTCAAGGAAGACAGCGATGTCGAGAGTGTTCGTCCAGATACAGAATCTGCCACCAACATCGACGCAGCACGCCTTCATGTACAGCGAGTATATCTGCAATGCCAGGATTGGATAAAGGACGATGACTATTTGGAGCCGCAGGAATGGGGTTGGTACTGCAGTGAAAACACATTGCTTCCGATAAGGTCAACGTTACCACCAGCACCAGACACCCTTCTTAAGGTTATCCAGCGCAACTGCAAAGCAAGGGTGTGAAACGAAAAGATGCCTCTGTCGCAAACATGGACTCGACAGCTCTGCTGGATGTGGGGATTGCAGAGGAGTGAGTTGCACTAACTCCAGTTTGCTTGTTGAGGATGACGACGTGTGTGATGAAACATAGGACAGTATAACACTTTTGATAGAAGAAAGCTACATTAAGTACATAACACATATAACACTTCTGTAAACGTCTTGTAAATAGTTCACATGTGTCATAACCTGGAATAATACAAAAGACCGATGTATACTGTAAAGCACTTATATTTCGCGAGATATTTGTTTCCGCGTTAATACGCGAGTAGTAGACGCAGTCGCGAAATTATATACCTCGCGAATAGTAGTATTACTTTAACACAATGCATGATAGTCTTATCATTCGTCAATTTGAATACACGCGAATACATCATGAGACACCTGCTCGTGAAATAAAGTATACGCGAAATATAAGCGATTTACAGTATATGACACAAAATTTACTGTGATATTGCTATAGTGCTATGGAAATCCGGTGTGTTGATCTTTATTGCCAAGAACACTATTCGTTGAGGAAGTAATAAACCAATTTTATTCAATCGTATCGTTATCCGATGGATATATTAATACTTTGGATGTGTTGTGCTTTGCTTTTGCGTGTGTCAGGAAAGAAATAACATGAACATATTATATAGATAAAATGGAACCAACGTGACCACTGTAATAACAAGTAATGTTTAGCGTTACATTTAACACATATCAATATATGGTTCAAAAGATTTGATATAGCCCTTACCACATTGAAATGATAACAACACAGTTGTATAGGGGAAGAAATGACAAATTATTAAACATGTGTGTAAGTTAAAACCTAATACTTTCAATATGTTACCATGTAACTCTATTGTAGTATGGAAAACAAAACAAAAATGTAAGAAAAACATGTTTAAATAGAAAGAAAATCAAAGAGTTGGTTAAATTTGGTAAAAAAACACATCAGTGTGAAGGGTAAGGGGAGATAACCATTAAACTGTGAGGTAATTTTGGTCGAATTTGTTCAAAACATTGTTTAGGTCTAAGAGTGACATCTTTGGAATATAAATGTATTACATTATAATGTTTTCTATACCCAAGGGAGCGGCTATATTTAAATATCTACACCTAACCTCTTAAAATGATAATTCATAATATTTACTCTGTTGCAAGAAAAATGGAAAAAAAACACGTTATATTAAACAAATGATGAGTTAGCACAGCTGTTCTTGCATGTGTAGACTTTAAGTTATCGACGACAAAGAAGCAGGTTTGAATCTCTTAATAAATATATTCTACATGTGATAGGAACATTGATGTTTTATTGGTTTGGCCTATGTGTACCACGGAGGAGTCCTACTAATAAATGGACGAAACTGCCTAATGGTGCAGTACAATGCTTACTTTGGTAGGGTTTCTAGCATTTACAAATAAACTTTTCAAACAGGTGTTTCTTTCCTTCGTACGTCTAGTGTTTATTTATCCGCAAAATTGCGTTTTTCCATGTACCTCGAATTTGAACTCGAGACGAAATTAATTAGTCAAGTTATTGGCGACTAGATGGTTTATTACTGTGATACATAAACTTAGGAAAGTACAATCAATCAACGTAATCCATATCTTCAACTTTCGAATCTACTGGAATCGACACATTTTGTTTATAAATTTAACATCAGATAGAAACACAACTACAGAAGACAATGAACACGAGGCCCAGACAGCACATGTCAAAAGTAACCTTCGATCGAAATTTTGTTAATTCGAGGTTAATTATTTGGAATACGACGGTAACGGCTGCTGACCATTAGAAATACTAAATCAAGAATGTCGAAACAAGTTTGTTTTTCTTTGCGACGCTTGTCATACGAGTAACAAACTATGGTATATGTAATATATCGTCTAGTCACCAGTTTCCGCGCGTTATGTATTTCCGCGCAGCCATTTTATCAAGCTATATCTCGTAACTACGTGACCTGCTGGACACAACACAAGGATATTTTAGACGTTTGGCCATCGTCTGTAAACTGACACAAAAATTACCGGAAGTTCGTCCGGAAAACATAAGAAATAATCACCGATTAAAAAAACACGCATAAATATGCAGTTTTGCTTAATGCACTTTTTATCTTGCACAAAATGAGCCCATACCTGAAAAAACGGTGGTATATATCATTCATGAACCGGTCTTTTTTGTAGTCTGACAAACGTACGAAAATTTCGTATGCAAATGAGGCCACATCTCCTAGCCGATTTTTATCCACTCCCGAAGAGCCAAGGGGACATTCTTAAATCGATAAACAGTGTTTTCAAGAAACGTTAACCTTGTAATGCAATGAACTTCCAATTTTCACCAATTTTAAACAGAACAAAATGAGAAATAACTTACCATCAACCAAAACCGATATAAAACTGCAGAAAAAAAAAATTAACATAAATATATTATAACTAAATAAATGTAATAAATAAATTTAAAAAAACTTCATGAATTCGTCCAATTTGACATTTTGAAAAATCTATTAAAAATGTGAATTTAAAAAAAGAAGAAATTCTCCAGAGTGACATACAAGAACAAAAGCTTCGTTTGGAATAAAAAAAATTATCTTTGATCGTCAAATTAATTATCAAAACAACTTTTTTTTGTATTCGAGTTATCTTTCTTTGAACACTAAATCAAAATAGACACACGGAAACATGACGGATACTTCCGACGGGAGAAATTTGTTAAAAATTGTTTGTTCTAATTTTTTTTTAAATACAGTTTTATGTTGCTAGTTTTTTGTTTCCTTTAGTAGATTGTATATATGTTTATGACAGTGATCCGTAATTTCAACAGTTTTCTGCCGATATGAGTACGAAATCGCGGATGCTTCTTAAGTGCGCGGAAACCGGTAACCCGAGGATATTTTGCGGCTTAAAGTTGTCGAGCGGGACGACTCAGAGGTGATGTATAATCGTTTGATTTCTTCTTTTAAAATGTCTTGATCCTTTCTTACAAACTTGCATAAGTATCTTCCTTGAACACTTCCCTGTATGCTTGCATACTTTGGAGTCCAACCATACAGTATTTGCAATGTAAATACGTGTATGTTTCCCACCTTGTTTCTGTTTTGTGTATTGTGTCCCGATTTCGTCAGTTTTTTCGTCTACTTCTGCCACATAGATGTACATTATAGCTGTTACACGACATACATGCTTATTACAACATTCGGTTATTTTTGTTAATGTCGGTAATATTCAACAATATGTAAATGGGTTAGGATCTTGTTTAATAACTTGTGTGGTGTCAATTTTCTGTGATTTATCTTGCGGTGAAAATATTGAATTCGTAATGTCATGTGCGGTTTTGAGTAATGCATTCAGGGGTGACAACTTTCTCCAAAACTGACAGTTCCAGTTGCATAACCATGAACACTGCAGACGTATACTACACAGATAGTATACGTCGCTGTGCTGTGTTATAATATCAACACAATGCGATGTAAAGAGCGACATACAAAAACGTTTGAAGTTCCAAATTCCGTGTGGCCGGGAGAAAAATGCTTCAATATTAGCTCTTGTTTCAAATGATTTACACTACATGTATTACTATCTGCATCAAATACAAATGTATTTACTCCAGGAAGAAGTTTTGATCGGTACTCTAACTTCCCTGTTGCTTTGTCAGATATCTGAAGATTTGTATTGAACAGCAATTTCCGGGTGAAGTGTGGTTGCATTTTCTAAAACTCCGTTAATTCATCCAACTTCCCTACACAGTGATAACACCGGAGTCGTCTAAGTTCAGCCATGTATAACCGTCACTTAGATCGTGGTCGATGTGTGCTTGTTTCCATCGATCATAGTCTAGCAAGCGTTTCCCGAAACGACATTTACTCCAAATTCCTTATTCTCAAAGCAGGCACCATACGAGAAGCAGAACATGTTTACCCCAACAGTATATCTGATTTCAACTCCTTTTTTGTAGGGGTTAATGTTTATCCTGTCATGTATACTTGTTACAGTAAAGTTCTTTAATTTCGCTGTGTCAACATTTTGCGTTTTCATACCTAGAACAGAATGCGCGCTACATGGTTCACCTGTGTCAGAATTCGTACGCGACAGACAAATATATAGGTCTTTCTAAACATTTTAACAACTTCATCCAAATAAATAACATATTTGGCCTGTAGTAAAGGCGGCCGCGTTCGATTACCGATCGGACGTGAAATGGTATTGGGTCACCTGTCCGATCGCATAGGTTTTCTCCGGGTACTCCAGTTTCCTCCCACATTAAGACCCTCCGCGCGCTAAAATCCGGGCTAACAAAAGTGAATTATAAAAAAATGGAATATCTTTGTTTCATAATTGTTGTAAACTAAATAAAGTTTATTTTATATTTAATGTAACTTTCTTTAACTGAGAGTATAATCTACCGTACATTGTTCTCCCATAATTCACTCATTGCTTCCGTTCAAATCGTGATTCCTTTTCCATGCAAACCTCTTGGTTATGATAACTACAGGCTGCATTGAAAAGCTGTTAAATGTAATAAAATTAACAACTTTTTCGCGTTGGCAAAGTTTCTAAAAGCTATAATCTACATAATACATTAACAACTAATGTATTCACGTGTGGATATTTTAACGAACATTTCCTCACCACGCAAATTTCACGATTTTACGATAACTTGGATTTACTTAACGATACCCGTTTTATATAAAGATACCCTAAGACTCTTGGGGCATGCAATACTTTGTTGAATTGCCATGCATGTGCTTCTTAAAACCAGCAAACAATAATGGGAGCTTCCCACTTTGTAAGAGTTTAGGAGAAATACCCATTACCTACACCTAGATAAGGTTATAATGAAATCTCAATCCTGCAGGTAAGATTCACAAATTTTAAACTATCAGCAAGCATCTAGTTTGGACAACTAAAGGAGCTCCCTTCCTTGATTCGTATTTCTGTTTAATCCTTCACAGAAATGGTACATTTATTTGCAGAAAACAAATGAGTTTGCAAAGAACTGTTGCCAGATGTTTGCATATAAACACTCTGGCTTTAACAATTAGAACCTATGTCTACTGCCACAGCCTTGAAACAGTCATTTGTTGTCACAGCATTGCCACCATTCAGTCAATGGTAGAGAAAGCATGTTTTCCAGTAGTTTATAAGGGAATACCTTGCTGAGAGGTTGACCCCAATGACCTAAAAAATGTATTTGCAAGAACTTGAATAGCACTTCATCCTGCCATATCATGCTGCTGACCAAATATCATCACCCTAAGCATTAGTTTTTTATCAGAAGTAAAAAGCTTTCAAAATGAACAGATGACAGATGGTGAGCAATTCCATAAGCTCACTTGGCCCTCCAGGCCAGATGAGTTAACAAGAGGCCCAGTCAGGGGTCGACACTAACACAAGTCTGTTAGTCCTGGACTAGTAGATTTCAGCAAGGACTAGTGAATCATCTAACCTATCTGGTCCTCTGACTTGTGAAAAATATGATTATAAAATAAGAATATTCCGTTTTAGAAAACTGCTTAAAATAGATAAATTGCATGATAATTGTCAAAAAAAATCCAAAACCTTTACCATATTTTTATTGCAGTTGTTATTTTAAGTCCCCTACTTTTGATGTTTCGTGCTGTAGATCGCGATGTTTCCTTATCAGTTAATCTTGGACAAGCTACATTGACGAAGAACTAGTAAATAATATATTTAACTAGTCCTGTGGACTGCCAAGCAAAAACAGTTAGTGTCTAACCCTGCCAGTGGGCATGTATCACTCTACTGGATAATAAAGCAACTATGGAAAATTATTCTTATTACAAAAAATCCCTCCAATGGTACAGAAAAGTAAGATTTAGGAAGCAACCAGCCAAATATGGAGATTTTATACCTTTCAGTTCTTCAGAAGAAGTCTTTTGAAGCATTTTACATATTTGACAGCTGTGACCTTGAAAGTAGGTCAAGGTCATTTTCATTCTCAAACTTAGTCGGGCTCTATCACAGGGAGCTACCAGCAAAAACATTATGATTCTTTACCTTTCAGTTCTTCAGAAGAAGTCGTTTGAAGTGTTTGATACATTTGACCCATGTGACCTTGAAAGTAAGTCAAGGTCATTTTCTTTCTCAAACTTCGGGTACCTACCAATGAAGCTTTCAGACAAATATCATGGCTTTTGGTCTGTCCTTTCTTTAGAAGAAGTTGTTTAAAGGAAAAGTTGACGGACGACAGACGACGCACCATAACATAAGCTCACTTGACCTTTCGGGCAGGTGAGCTAAAAATCGTAAACGATTATATAGATCAGTGTAATATTTTATTAACAGCTTTTATAAATAAAGAATTGTATAACCCCACCAGTGGGTACACACTGTACACTCTCTATACAAACTATCTTCATCAATCACCAGTCAAAATGATAAAAAAAACAAGTCACAGGTCAATCATAACTGTCATCACTGAAAAAACATCAGTAACTCTTCACTACAGCAAATATTGTAAAATGGCTGATGATCTGTCTGGCCAGGTACAGAGAGATAGTTCAAGCACAATTCAGCGTAATATCAAGAAGAATACCAATGTTTTGAGGAAGCTGATGTTGGTGATGCTTGAATTGCTGGATTTTGTCAATATCAGGAAACTAAATTCTTAAAAGTAAGAATCATTGATATCAAGAAGTGGAATGATTCATATAATTAATGTTTCTTGACATCAATACATATGTACTTTGATTTTTTGCTAAAAATAATTTTCTTTTTCCAAATATGTTGGGTTTTTGATACATGTATTAAGAAGAAATCAAATATATTTCTTGATATGACTAATTTGCAATTTTGACATCGAAAAATCCATTTCTTTATATCTAAAACAACAAAGAGAACAAATTCTTCCTTGACAGTCTCACCTCTTCTATCTCTCTCACTAAGGCAATAATTAGTTTTGACAAACATGCTATATATATATATACATTCCATCATATGATTGCACATATACATTTTTCATCAGTTTACCGGGTACTTTTGCATGTGAAACTTTTTAAATGTTAAACTATGTTTTCCTCATTGAAAAGTCCAATCTGTGGATACTGAGGTCGAGTGCAACAAAAAGATGTGAAGTGTCGTAGGCCAGGGAGTACACCGGACTGTCTCGTTTCCTAGCCGGCGGATGATACAACTGTTGAATAAAAGTACACAAATATATAAAGAAATGATGTTAAAAGTATGCCCAATGCAAATATATATATGAAGTTTGATGAAAAAGTGTAAAAAAAATAGTTATTTGCTTGAGAATAAATAAAATATTACATGCATATGTACATGTACATACATGTAAGTAAGCATGGGCAGAATGAGAGAATAATGATTCTCTATTTGAAGAAATGACTTCTTAAGCAAAACTCATTTGTTATAATGTGTTGAAATCGTACACCATAGAAGACAAGTGCTAAAAAAACATATGTAACACACATATTGAGATATTTTACTTACACTGACAGGTTTTGTTTTTCGTTTATCCCAAAGTCTTGTCATACTGCTGCGAGCCGTGCCCGTAAACATCGTCATGTTGTTATCAGACTGAATACAGTAGATTGCATAGTCAAAGGGCTCCTCCCACTCACTTACACTGTAAATATCAAACATTAATAATTTATCAAGGGGCTCCTCCCACTCACTTACACTGTAAATATCAAACAGTAATAATTTATCAAGGGGCTCCTCCCACTCACTTACACTGTAAATATCAAACAGTAATAACTTATCACAGGGCTCCTCCCACTCACTTACACTGTAAATATCAAACAGTAATAACTTATCACAGGGCTCCTCCCACTCACTTACACTGTAAATATCAAACAGTAATAACTTATCACAGGGCTCCTCCCACTCACTTACACTGTAAATATCAAACAGTAATAACTTATCACAGGGCTCCTCCCACTCACTTACACTGTAAATATCAAACAGTAATAACTTATCACAGGGCTCCTCCCACTCACTTACACTGTAAATATCAAACAGTAATAACTTATCACAGGGCTCCTCCCACTCACTTACACTGTAAATATCAAACAGTAATAACTTATCACAGGGCTCCTCCCACTCACTTACACTGTAAATATCAAACAGTAATAACTTATCACAGGGCTCCTCCCACTCACTTACACTGTAAATATCAAACAGTAATAACTTATCACAGGGCTCCTCCCACTCACTTACACTGTAAATATCAAACAGTAATAACTTATCACAGGGCTCCTCCCACTCACTTACACTGTAAATATCAAACAGTAATAACTTATCACAGGGCTCCTCCCACTCACTTACACTGTAAATATCAAACAGTAATAACTTATCACAGGGCTCCTCCCACTCACTTACACTGTAAATATCAAACAGTAATAACTTATCACAGGGCTCCTCCCACTCACTTACACTGTAAATATCAAACAGTAATAACTTATCACAGGGCTCCTCCCACTCACTTACACTGTAAATATCAAACAGTAATAACTTATCACAGGGCTCCTCCCACTCACTTACACTGTAAATATCAAACAGTAATAACTTATCACAGGGCTCCTCCCACTCACTTACACTGTAAATATCAAACAGTAATAACTTATCACAGGGCTCCTCCCACTCACTTACACTGTAAATATCAAACAGTAATAACTTATCACAGGGCTCCTCCCACTCACTTACACTGTAAATATCAAACAGTAATAACTTATCACAGGGCTCCTCCCACTCACTTACACTGTAAATATCAAACAGTAATAACTTATCACAGGGCTCCTCCCACTCACTTACACTGTAAATATCAAACAGTAATAACTTATCACAGGGCTCCTCCCACTCACTTACACTGTAAATATCAAACAGTAATAACTTATCACAGGGCTCCTCCCACTCACTTACACTGTAAATATCAAACAGTAATAACTTATCACAGGGCTCCTCCCACTCACTTACACTGTAAATATCAAACAGTAATAACTTATCACAGGGCTCCTCCCACTCACTTACACTGTAAATATCAAACAGTAATAACTTATCACAGGGCTCCTCCCACTCACTTACACTGTAAATATCAAACAGTAATAACTTATCACAGGGCTCCTCCCACTCACTTACACTGTAAATATCAAACAGTAATAACTTATCACAGGGCTCCTCCCACTCACTTACACTGTAAATATCAAACAGTAATAACTTATCACAGGGCTCCTCCCACTCACTTACACTGTAAATATCAAACAGTAATAACTTATCACAGGGCTCCTCCCACTCACTTACACTGTAAATATCAAACAGTAATAACTTATCACAGGGCTCCTCCCACTCACTTACACTGTAAATATCAAACAGTAATAACTTATCACAGGGCTCCTCCCACTCACTTACACTGTAAATATCAAACAGTAATAACTTATCACAGGGCTCCTCCCACTCACTTACACTGTAAATATCAAACAGTAATAACTTATCACAGGGCTCCTCCCACTCACTTACACTGTAAATATCAAACAGTAATAACTTATCACAGGGCTCCTCCCACTCACTTACACTGTAAATATCAAACAGTAATAACTTATCACAGGGCTCCTCCCACTCACTTACACTGTAAATATCAAACAGTAATAACTTATCACAGGGCTCCTCCCACTCACTTACACTGTAAATATCAAACAGTAATAACTTATCACAGGGCTCCTCCCACTCACTTACACTGTAAATATCAAACAGTAATAACTTATCACAGGGCTCCTCCCACTCACTTACACTGTAAATATCAAACAGTAATAACTTATCACAGGGCTCCTCCCACTCACTTACACTGTAAATATCAAACAGTAATAACTTATCACAGGGCTCCTCCCACTCACTTACACTGTAAATATCAAACAGTAATAACTTATCACAGGGCTCCTCCCACTCACTTACACTGTAAATATCAAACAGTAATAACTTATTACAGGGCTCCTCTCACTCACTTACACTGTAAATATCAAACATGATAACTTATTACAGGGCTCCTCCCACTTACTTACACTCTAAATATAAAACAGTAATAATTTAACAAGGGGCTCCTACCACTCACTTACACTGTAAATATCAAACAGTAATAACTTATCACAGGGCTCCTCCCACTCCCTTACACTGTAAATATCAAACAGTAATAACTTATCAAGTGGCTCCTCCCACTCACTTACACTGTAAATATCAAACATGATAACTTATTACAGGGCTCCTCCCACTCACTTACACTCTAAATATAAAACAGTAATAATTTATCAAGGGGCTCCTCCCCCTCACTTACACTGTAAATATCAAACAGTAATAACTTATAACAGGGCTCCTCCCTCTCACTTACACTGTAAATATCAAACAGTATTAACTTATTACAGGGCTCCTCCCACTCACTTACCCTGTAAATATCAAACATGATAACTTATTACAGGGCTCCTCCCACTCACTTCCACTGTAAATATCAAACATGATAACTTATTACAGGGCTCCTCCCACTCTCTTACACTGTAAATATCAAACAGTATTATCTTATTACAGGGCTCCTCCCACTCACTTACCCTGTAAATATCAAACAGTAATAACTTATAATAGGGCTCCTCCCACTCACTTACACTGTCAATATAAAACAGTAATAATTTATCAAGGGGCTCCTCCCACTCACTTACGCTGTAAATATCAAACAGTAATAACTTATCACTGGGCTCCTCTCACTCACTTACACTGTAAATATCAAACAGAAATAACTTATTACAGGGCTCCTCCCACTCACTTCCACTGTAAATATCAAACATGATAACTTATCACAGGGCTCCTCCCACTCAATTACACTGTAAATATCAAACAGTAATAAACTTATCACAGGCCTCCTCCCACTCACTTCCACTGTAAATATCAAACAGTAATAACTTATCACTGGGCTCCGCCCACTCACTTACACTGTAAAGATCAAACAGTAATAACTTATCAAGGGGCTCCTCCCACTCACTTACGCTGTAAATATCAAACAGTAATAACTTATAACAGGGCTCCTCCCTCTCACTTACACTGTAAATATCAAACAGTAATACCTTATCACAGGGCTCCTCCCACTCCCTTACACTGTAAATATCAAACAGTAATAACTTAACACAGGGCTCCTCCCACTCACTTACACCGTAAATATCAAACAGTAATAACTTATCACTGGGCGCCTCCCACTCACTTACACCGTAAATATCAAACAGTAATAACTTATCACAGGGCCCCTCCCACTCACTTACACTGTAAATATAAAACAGTAATAACTTATCACAGGGCTCCACCCACTCTCGTACACTGTAAATATCAAACAGTAATAAACTTATCACAGGCCTCCTCCCACTCACTTCCACTGTAAATATCAAACATGATAACTTATTGCAGGGCTCCTCCCACTCACTTACACTGTAAATATCAAACACTACAGATTCAAAGGGCCCCAGGTGAGAATCCTCCGAGTAACACACTTGTATACACTTACCAGGTGAATGTCCTCATGTCCCATAATCTCAGTATTGTATCATAACCACCCGTCAGAAGGAGGTTTGGAGATTCAAACTTCAGGTCGAATACCCCAGCTCCTTTTTTGTGATCTGTTCCAAGATTACACACCTTAGTTAATCTGAAAGAAATCAAATAGTCACTTTTTTATTACACGTTAAAGATATTGATGGAGATATTATAACAGATCCTATCTACTTTTTAAAGTTTATAAACATTTATTAAGCAAGCATGCATAATATCTTGGGTTGTCTGGAAGTGGGCTGTTTCAGCTTCAGTCAACTTTATACAAATACGTTTCTATCTCCTTTTGTTGTTTTGTCTTTAATGGATTTGGTAACATTATCTTTTACTCATTCTTCCTTGCAAACCTCTACAACAAAAGGCCCACATATTCAGTGATTAATCTTACCAGGTCCCAAACAATCAATTATTACCTTGCTAGGTCCCAAACAATCAATTATTACCCTGCTAGGTCCTAAACAAACAATTATTACCTCGCTAGGTCCCAAACAATCAATTATTACCTTGCTAGGTCCTGAACAAACGATTATTACCTTGCTAGGTCCCAAACAATCAATTATTACCTTGCTAGGTCTCAAACAATCAATTATTACCTTGCTAGGTCCTAAACAGACAATTATTACCTTGCTAGGTCCCAAACACTCAATTATTACCTTGCTAGGTCCTAAACAGACAATTATTACCTTGCTAGGTCCCAAACAATCAATGAGTACCTTGCTACGTCCTAAACAAACAATTATTACCTTGCTAGGTCTCAAACAATCAATTATTTCCTTGCTAGGTCCTAAACAAACAATTATTACCTCGCTAGGTCCCAAACAATCAATTATTACCTTGCTAGGTCCTGAACAAACAATTATTAACTTGCTAGGTCCCAAACAATCAATTATTACCATGCTAGGTCCCAAACAATCAATTATTACCTTGCTAGGTCCCAAACAAACAATTATTACCTTGCTAGGTCCCAAGCAATCAATTATTACCTTGCTAGGTCCTAAACAATCAATTATTACCTTGCTAGGTCCTGAACAAACGATTATTACCTTGCTAGGTCCCAAACAATCAATGAGTACCTTGCTACGTCCTAAACAAACAATTATTACCTTGCTAGGTCTCAACCACTCAATGAGTACCTTGCTAGGTCCTAAACAAACAATTATTACCTTGCTAGGTCCCACACAATCAATTATTACCTTGCTAGGCCCCACACAATCAATTATTACCTTGCTAGGTCCCACACAATCAACTATTTCCTTGCTAGGTCCCACACAATCAATTATTACCATGCTAGGTCCCACACAATCAATTATTACCTTGCTAGGTCCCACACAATCAGTGGTGGCTTTTGTTCTGTGCTGGCTGCAGTGCCACCAACACACCATCTGAAAATAAAATAACATAAATTTAAGAATTCTTTGGTTATATATTTTATATTGGTATGAAATTTAACAATAATTCTCACGCTGTATGATTGGCAAAACTGGTCTTGCAAAGCTTTTTTAGTCTTTTTTTATCATTCTAATGTGACCTATCACCTGGTGAGAAATGTTACAATACTGACCTGTCATCTGGTGAGACATGTTACAATACTGACCTTCCATATGGTAAGAAATACTATACTACTAACCTGCCATCTGGTGAGAAATGTTACAATACTGACCTGTCATCTGGTGAGAAATGTTACAATACTGACCTTCCATCTGGTAAGAAATACTATACTACTAACCTGCCATCTGGTGATACACCAACTGACCACACTCTGTCCTCTACTTCAAACACTTTCACGACTCGGTTTTCTGCTGCTTGGTCTATGTCCATAAGCTGTGGAACAGAATTACAATTATAATTGTATTCAGTTTCTAGGCCTGTACTATTATATAGGTATATGTGTCAAACCTTTTTTGGCAAAAGTACAGAAAACAAATATTATTATTTAGTCAATATTAAAACATTTCATTATAGTTAACACGAAATGAATAGTAATATGTGAGCAGCATTATATAGTGAGCATGTCAGTCCTGTATCATAACATAATGAAATACATGCTTGCTAAAATTAAGTAACTCTAATGACCCCCCTACTTACCCGGACTGTGTTGTCTGTGGAGCTAGATAACACCAGATTTTCCCGAGCGTCCACCTTGTGTACATGACTGTCGTGGACCTTGTGTGTAAATGTGGGGGTTTCTGATGTCTTGTTCCACCGAATAATACTGCCATCACTGTAAACAGAATCTTGGTGAGTTGATGGGCTCAAATTACATTTGAATATAGTTGAGCACTGATAAGAAGGGCTGAGTTTTAATATAATAGACTGTTAAGCTAAGTCTAGATAAAGTGACTTTGAGCTAGGTCTAGATATAAACACTACCGAGGTTCCCGAGTGCTGGGTGGTTTATCTAAATTTCGGGAGTTAATTTTCAAATTGTATAAAGACATGAGGTTTCATTATTACCATTTATACATAATAACCAGCCATCACACATTTTGGGACCTTTTTCTCCTTTAAGTTCATACAGTATTATGTCTAGAAAACCATATACTTCTCCTGGAAATACATTATTCCTTTTTCCGAACGGAGAAACAATTACCATAACTATATCATGACATAACAAGCAAATTTGTGATATTTATATCCCCCACTAGCAGGACATATTGTAGGTTAACATTGAGGTTAGATTTAAACATGTGAGTATCGTGCTGTTGAGACATAATGTATAGCTTGAAAATCGAAGAAGAAAAAAAGCCTTTATACAGAAAATATACTTTTTATTGAACATGTAGGTGTAAACTAATCGTTTAATCCATTAGAATTTACTAACCTCATTAATTATCCATAAATATGCACAAATCACACATGTTGGCAAACTTAGCATGAGTTGGATGTGCATACGAAATTTTGGTTGAAATATCTGCACAATATATCTACCGCAATTATCACACGAAAACCAAAGAGTGCCCGAGGTGGGTGGAAAGACAGAGGAACACAAACATTGTTATCAAGTTTGAAGGAATTTGGCTTATATTTGCTAAAGTGGTCATCAAAATTGGTCGAGCCCTTAAGGCATTTAACCATGGTACCAAGTTTGCAGAAAATTGGTTAACATTTGTTGATGTTATTGCACGGAAATGACAGACAATGATGATTTTTGTTATTCAAGGGTCCGTAACTCCGCAAAATAAAGTCCGATTAAAGTGGTCATCAAACTTGGTTATTGCACAGAAACGAAGCTAACAGACAGACGGACAAACCCAAATTAATATCCTGTTTTGGTGAAAGTGGGGGATAACAAAGGAAGATGGTGGCACAAATCAGTCATTGTCATTATCAGTGACACAATAATTAAACACCGACCAATGAAACAATGTGCTGGATGTTACCCGCTAATAGGTAACCCAAAATGTTTACAGACTCCTAGCAGGTTTATCCAATAAGTTGGGAATGAAGAAACCTACAATAATAGTGGGATAAACCTGCTAAGAATTGATAAACATTTTGGGTTACCCACGAGTAAGCAACACCCTGTCCATTAATCCTAGGATGTTGACTGTACTGCGCAACTAACTCTAGATAGTGTTTAGATTGTTTTGTCGAACAGTGGAGTCCAGATACAACAAAAGAAGAATATCTGTTGACATAAATAAAGCATTCCAATACTATAAAACAGTTCTATACCTACCTACAACCAGCTACTACAGTCTCATCCTGAAGAACGAAGTGTGTTATGTCATGTTTGACACCGCGGAGTGTGTGAAGGTGTTTGGAGCCTCTGTGTCGGTTAGTGCTGAAGTACTTGATGTGTTGATCAGAAGAGACCCACAGTCCTGCCTCATCACACTGTAGCCACGGCATCTGTCTGTCAGTCAAACATTAATACCAATTATCAGTCATTGATCAAAATACAATGATGTTGCTAGGATTAACATCAAACCATTACTAAATTTAAATTGATTGATCCAATTTCCAAAGAATACATGCAACCTTTTCTGGAATGTAATATGGAACAATCTATTTCTTGGTGACGAAAGTCTGCCATATGCTCTAATAAGATTACATGCAGTATTTTTTTTATTTAAATGTGAATGATGCAAAGATATTGTTAAGTTAAAGGCTTTTTATCATTTATTAAAATTTAAATATATCAACAGGACCACGTTGAAGATCCTTGAAGAAATGTAACATGTAACTTTAAACAAATTTCCATAAACTGAAACATAAACAGAAATGTAAACATAATGCTTACTTTACTTGATTCCTTGTGATCACTTCATTCTGGAAAACAGCATTTTCCCAATTATAAGAGAGGCGCACCTTTTCCTTATACGAGCATTCTGTTTGTTTTGATCTAAAAAGAAAGAACAATGTTTACATCACTTTATATAATACCAAGTTTTCCTTAGATAATCTTCAAATTACATAACAATGTTTACATCACTTTATATATTACAAAGTTTTTCTTAGATAATCTTCAAATTACATACCACTGCCTAGGGACCCTATTGGAATTAAGCCACAATGTGGCTTTATCCATATGGGTCATCCCAGGTAAAGGCCTAAATCAATCTAATCCAATCCAGTTTTAACACCTGACTGATTAATAGTTTAATGGCATAAATAACTTATAAATAACATCTGTGATAATATATATATTTATGTCCAATCTGCAAAATGTGATATATGTGTACTATTTGCCTTTTACCTAAATAAATATTATTATTATTATTATAGCTTGTGGTTGTCAGATTTTGATGTCTACAATCAATCAATCACCTACAGTAGCCCCAAGAGTGGAAGAAAGATGTACCGGTACATGTCAGATATCGAGAGCGGAATTCATCCATTGTTTACATTTCACTTCAAAAAAAATCTCTATGCAATTTTACAGACTGTTTTATTGTAACGTAATTATAACCTTGTAGTCATGTACATTATCACCCATTGTCATGTACATTATCACCCATTGTCATGTACAATGTCACCAATTGTCATGTACATTTAATATCACCCAGTGTCATCTACAATGTCACCCATTGTCATGAACATTATCACCCATTGTCATGTACATTATGACCTATTGTCATGTACATTATCACCCATTGTCATGTATAATGTCACCCATTGTCATGTACATTATCACCCATTGTCATGTACAATGTCATCCATTGTCATGTACATTATCATCCATTGTCATGTACAATGTCACCCATTGTCATGTACATTATCATCCATTGTCATGTACATTATCACCCATTGTCATGTACATTATCACCCATTGTCATGTACAATGCCACCCATTGTCATGTACATTATCACCCATTGTCATGTTCATTATCACCCATTGTCATGTACAATGTCACCCATTGTCATGTACATTATCACCCATTGTCATGTACATTATCACCCATTGTCATGTACATTATCACCCATTGTCATGTACAATGTCACCCATTGTCGTGCAGTGTAGTTGAGGGTGGGATCATTGCTCTATTTTATCACAGGTTGTCAATTGCACCATGTTGTGTGTTAGGAATCTGATGTGATTTCTATTTTTATTACCTTTTTTTTTCATGTGAAATATTGAATTATATTGAACCAAAAGTTGTTTGTAATAACCAATAGATATGGTGATTTTCAATAACGTAAGTGAAGTACAAAATTTAGATTTTTTATATAGGATAGTGAAAGTAGATTCGACGTGCATTCAACCATAACATACAAAGATGTTACCCAAATGCAGGATTAGTACCTCTATGCGCCGTTGTGCCCAACCTGATTAAGGGCCTCTATTTATTAGATTTTTGTTATTCCCAAAATTTATGTTAATAGCTTTGAATATTTCATTAACACTTTAAAAAAATTAGAAACCACATTTAATGACTAAGTGGTTAACTGTAAATCCACTCATGGACATTCTTGTAAACATTACTGTATAATGACTATTTTGTTCTTGTCACACCTGCCAGATTCTTGGATCAAAGTTCTGCGGCCTCCATGTCTGGTCCACACAAAATCTGTCTCCGCCAAGCTCTGCAATCTCCGACATGTGCTGCACACTCTACCTAGGGACTGTATGTCCAGTTTTAACAGGATAGCGTACAGTACGTCATCAGGAAGATAAGCAAGACAGACGTGATGTCTGTCTTTGCTTTTTTCACCTTTCGGTTTCCGACTTCTTTTTGTCATATTTGATTTTTGGCGGATTTGATCCATCGTCAAAACTTATATACACTCCGACTGAGTAATGATTATAAAAATAAACAATATACGAACGTTTGGCTGTATTCCACATTCTTAGATATACTTGAATAGCGGTTTCAAAATTCTACTTCGATATGACAAAATGCCATGGCAAAAGAAAACAATAAATCGCTGCTCTAGAAACGCTTAACAAGGATTCCTCGTTCAACTGAAGCGTTTTAAGGACGCAAATTTAGAGTGACGTTGTATCTAAAACTGTATAGCGATTTGTAATACCCGGGAAAATATTTCGCAATGACACCCTAACAAATAATTATAGAATGAGTTATATAAATAGATTGAATACTTTGATTACGCGATCCAACATTACTCTATTGAAATATAGACGTTTCAGTGATCAGTCGTTTCGGTACTTCAGAATAAGGTTTTTGTAACGACGAAAAATGATAATAACGTAACTGTTATCCTCCATCGTCGGATACCCACGGTTGATTTCGGTACTCACTAATGTGAAAAGTTTCAATATACAGATTGCAAATTGATTTGCACAAGCCAAGTAAATTATAATAAATTTTATTGATAAGTGGTACGTACTACTTATACATGACTATGTATATAAATCAATGTATCGTTGTATTTGTTAATACATGCAATACAGTGGCGGATCCAGAGGGGTNTATTTTCACCATTTTCCTCAATTTTTCCCCACATGGAAACCCCCCCAGATAGGTCTCTGGATCCGCCACTGCTCAATAAAGACATTTATTGTAACATACTAACTATAAACGCGGAAGATACATTTGTGGGTCTGGATCACATAAGGGTGGGGGATATCCCTACCTGCAAGGTGTTACGTACGGGCCCACATATGTATACTCCACGCACCTTAATCTGTAGTATACAAAAATGTAGTTCATATAGTATCTCATGTGATATCTTTTGCTAATTATGTAAGTGCACATAACTTATAGAAAATTCTACATTATATATGTTGGTCCCTCAACTCGGAAGTATAAGTACACTGTAGCACTAGATGTGTCATTGGGTCTTGATATAAAACCCCACATTTATGACATAATTCCATGGTAGTCAAGCTACGGATGGTTACAACTATTGTCATTATATATTTATATACTCTCTGTATTGAGGAAATCGAAGCGCTAGCTTCCATTAAGTATTAGGTTTGAGTTGGTTATGTATTTCTCGAAACCTTGTAAAATCATTATCAAATTTCATACGTTCCTTAAGATTGTGTCCCTCATATTTCATTACAGAATTATATGCTATGGTTTTCCAATCACTTTTCTTTCGAAAGATTCCAGCTTCAACAAAATTATCTAGATTTTGATGCAACGAATACTTTTTTAATATTTTGACTATGTCGGGGATGACTCCGTTCTGGTACGGTCTACCTAGTCGAAACAAAAAGAGTCTTGTAATAAAAACTATATAAACAAGAGACACTGGTTTTATTTTACACAATCTTCCAAAGAATAATAATTTTCTAATGTCTATATATGCCTCAATAGAGGTCCAACCAAGTAAGGATGTACACATCGTCTGTTCTGGTTCTTTTTTCAAACCCTTGCTCTTTGTCAATTGCCAAAGCTCGCACCCGTATAAGGCGGATGGATAAACTTTAATTTTGATAAGCTTCGCTACTGTTAAAGGGTTGAGAGCACAAGGATGTGCACCGGAACGAACAAAGGACATCGTACCCGATCTTAACTTATAACATGCAAGTGTTGTTCTCTCAAAAGAGTTCTGTTTAGAGTTTAATAAAATACCAACATGTGTAATGCCACCAGTCTGTGGCATAATACAATTGTAGAGATAAAGATCTTCATCCATAGTACAAGTTCTACTACTTGGGTTTTTGAAAGTTACAATTTTGTTTTTTACAGCAGATAATGAAAAACGCCATTTTTTTACTATAATTCTCACATATTGATATAATTTTCTGAAGACTTTTAAGACTCGTACTCACCAGACAAATGTCATCTGCCTGTGTAGGAACATTAACATTAAATCAACAGTCGGGCTATATACGTCTGGTGTCTGGGCCAGAGGAAACTGGGACTCATGATATTAGTCTGGTGTCAGGGCCAGAGGAAACTCAGACTATATAAGTATGGTGTCAGGGCCAGAGGAATTCGTCTGCTGGATAACCGAACTACTCGGTAGTGAAGCGGACGTAAAACCTATCAATCAACCAATCAATCAATCGCCAGAGGAAACTCGGACTATATAAGTCTGGTGTCTGGGCCAGAGGAAACTGGGACTCATGATATTAGTCTGGTGTCAGGGCCAGAGGAAACTCGGACTACATAAGTCTGGTGCCAGGGCCAGAGGAAACCAACGCCGACAGAACACCGACTTCCGTCAGTGAGATGAAACCCGTAAGGGCGGAATCATGTAGGCGAAAACCCCTTGTCAGGGCCAGAGGAAACATGAACCTAATATTGTTTAGGCCATCTTTATTTATGTTTCGGAAAATAGAGGAAGGTCGGTTGGCGGGAGGAGCAGGGATCGGCCGGAGCTAATTTAAGAAGTTACAACAATCACCAAACCAGAGACGTATATATATATGCGTCTCTGACCGAACTTATTTTCATGTTATTTGAATAATCGTTCACCAATTTGTTTGCATCCAGTGGACAAGTTATCCCAATTACTGAATGGAGTGCGTTCGCTGGAGCATGATAAAATTGTTGTCGGAGTTACATTCCGGAATTCGTTTTATTATTACTTTAATACAAGATGGCAGCGCCCATATCTACATCGAGCTCCAGTCCTCTTGCGGAAGAGTAAAGAGCATACAAAACAGAGTGTCCTAACCACACTCTGAAAAATAATGGCGACATTTCGCACTTTATCAATGTTAAAACAAATGTCAACCACTTGGTGCAGAAGGAAACATGCTTTCGTATGTTCCAGTTACTCAACAAGGCCACCTAAATCTGAAGATAAACCAGTCGACAGTGCATCGAAAGATAAAAGATCTAAGTTATTTGTCAAAGCAAAGCCTAAAAAAGTTCTCGAAATCCATTCAATTATTAAACCTTCGTCTGTTGTCTCAAAATACAGAGAATGTGAAGAAACGGGTGGAGGAGAGTTGGACAAAGGTGAATTCAGATGCATGTATACGTAACTGTTGTTATATTTGAAGGAATTATAAGTATAAGGAGGCAGGACCCAAATAGCATCAGTACCAAAATCTTATCACTTTTTTGCAAAAATACTTTTAATCTATAAATGTGTCAACAGATCAGTTATAACAATGATGTTATAGCCTTAGAATAGATAGCCATGCACTTTTTTTGTCTACAGATGATTAGTTTTTAAGTTCAAATAGCACCAGAAAAAGTAATTCAAACTCAATAGAGGCGATGACTATGGATTCTGTTTTGGACTATAGGAATAAATTCACGATATAAAAATACTTGTTTTCATACAAATTCTAAAGGTCCTCATAAAATGTTAATATGCTGATAAAAAAAAAATGAATTAAGTGTAAGATACTGCAAAATTCAAGCCTTGATCCGATTTTGGTCCTGACATTCCCAAAAACTGGAACCCCTGATTGATGATATCAGAGCATTCTATCAATTTCTCACTAAGCCCCGGGTGCTAATTTTGTTGGTAAGACAAGCCATCAATATTCTTCCTTTGATTCAACAATGCATGAATATAATTCATCCTCAGAATTTTCAATTAATGAATAAAATGATGGTTTGATGATCTGATTTAGGTACTGTCACCTCAGCGTAAAATACACTTGGTTATGAATAAATTCCACAGCATTTAGGTATACAACCAAATATGATGCTGAAGAAATTGAACGCTACATGTTATAGGTGGATACAATAACATTGTTTCAGATAATATACTTCCGTTTGATAGGTTATGGACAGACACGTAGCAAAGTTGCACGCCATTGTCCCGCTGCACCCCAATGTCCCCCTACCAAGGCCCTGCTTTGGACCTGCTCCTAAAGGAACTGATTTCAAACGGGCTAGCTACGCCCGTGCTGGAGCACCAGCTAATCCATACTTGCAACTTTTTTAAATTTCCATAGGGGAGATTACATGTGCTCAGAATTAAATCCAAAATCATTATGTGTGCATGTACACTCTAGGGAAAAATAACACTTTGTAATGGCATCATTTGAGCTGTTCTTTCAGGTGAAATCATCAAACCTTAGAAAATAGGAATAGTTTACCAAATTCACAAGTTGAAATTTTAGGGTCCAAAATCAGGAGTCTCCCTCCTTAATAGGGAGAGTTGGCAAGTATGCAAATCAGGCCATAAGTACAGATTTGGCTTTGTAGTAAAATATCAACAAACAGGCCATTACATGTCGTTCTTATCTCATGCGCAGAAATTAAAGATTACACAATTTTCACTGATTTGGTGAAGCCCCATCATTGTATTTTTTATCAACATTCATGTGAATCCCTTTCTGGTTACGAGGTAAAGTGTATGTCTCTTTAATATAACGTCAGTGTGTTTTTGAGGATAAGTATTCTGAAGATGCAGATTCGGGCCTCATGTGTGGTTTTGGAAGATGCTTCCAAGTAATTATAACAAATGTACTGCTGTTGGCAATCAGACTGGTACTGGTATTGGATTGTAAAAATAAAAAAAGCCCTGTGTTTGCTTTGATATTTGTATAGAAAACAAAATTGCTGTTGCTTATCTGGTTTGAAATGTTTTATCAATCTGCATTATATTTCAGATGCTGTCAAAATGGTTCTTGAAGAATTTTCTCGTAGTTCAGAGATCAGAACTTTGTGTAGAGAAAATGATATTAGTCGTAAGTTTGATTTATTAATTATTATGTTACCAAGGTCTATACATTTATGTACTTCTACGTCTATTGATTGCCTTTCTGTTCATACTGTTAAAACTTATGTCTTTGATCTATGTCAAGTATGCAAGTAACATTTGAAGTTGTAAATGCTGAAAAAAAATCCTTGACTCAGTCATGCAATGCAAAGGAAAAAATTAAAGATGCAAACAATATATATGCTGACAGCATATATATTGTTTGCATCTTTAATTTTTTCCTTAAAACAATATTCTAGTTGTCCAAAATGCAATCAAAAAACCTCCTCAGAGTTCTGTTTAGTTTAACTTATTTCATTTGTGACCTTGTACAAAATAAAAGGAATGCCGGTTTTACTAATGTTTATTTTGCATATTTTTAAGTTCTTTTGCAAAATGATGTATAACTATGATAGATTGGGAATTGCAAACTGGTGTTAACATTGATGTCTATATATAGATAAGAGGTTTCAATACTTTATTCACCAAACATTTTCTGTCATAAAAATACTCTTGATATTTCAGCTGACCTTTTCCGTACAACTTTTCAGTCATTCAGCACCATGTGTTTAGAGGACAAGCTGCGTTTTGATATCCACTTATTGTTGAACATTTTGACTATTGACAAAGGTAATTAGTTGAAAAGGGCTTTATATATATGGTTGGCCTATTTCACCCTCGATTTCATCACAATTCAAAACATTGAATTTTTAAATGGCTGTTTTATAAATTTTGAATGCTCCCCCAGTATAAATGTTTTTGTATCATGTGTGCCATGGTTAGCAATTGAAATTTTTAATGAAATGGGATATTTAGTCATTTTTGTTATTTTTTTCCCTAGTTTTTCTCTTAGCAACCGAAGAGCATGTTCTTAACAAACACGATTATTCTCCTAAAGATGTTAACTAATGCCTACAATCTTTTACATTCAGTTTGTTCAAGCAGGTGCTCTGTAGTTTTGAAGAGAAACACTTTTAAAAAACATGACAAACTTTAAGTAAAAATATGTAAATTTGATCTCATTACTATGGCATCCATAAATAAAGACACCAATAAATCTTTTTATAGTATCAGTAAAGGAATGTAAAGGAACAATGATTTACTTTTATTTAAAGGTTTTGAATTTTGATGGATTTGGGGGCCCACAATACCCAAATCATACATAGACCTAGGCCCCATTTATTATCAGGATGATATTTTAATTTTGCAAGTTTCTTTTTGTAATTCTCTATCTCTCTACCTTGATTAGTAATAAATGATATATTGTGTAACTACTAACAACAGCTCTCAACACGACTTAATTGTTAACAGTTAGTCCATGTTTATTGTGCATGTTTACAGGGTCCATGTCTATACTTTGTACGTGTATGTTTACAGGGTCCATGTCTATACTTTGAACGTGTATTTTTTTATATTTTTTTTCATGACAGGAGATGTCGGCATGCTTTTTCCGTACTACCTAGGATATTCACAGGAAATGTTCCCACACCTTAAGTCTATGAACATGTTGAAAGGTCTCACAGACCTCACCTCTCCAGCACAATGGTGAGTTATAGTTTCCACCTTTGAATTGGTTTTTAAAATGAAATTTCATAATGAACTATTCCAACCTTTGAATTGGAAGGTTCAAATGTGTCTTCAGGGTTCAGGGGTGAATGAGTTAAACCTAAGGCTAACCTGCAGTCAGTAGTCAGCTGAATTAGAAAGTAATAGCACTGAAATAAGTGGCCATCTATCTAACATGGCTTACACTATTTCTGATCACAACATTTAGCTTGTTTTAGTGGCCGAGCACCATGAAAAAGTTGTTTAGATAAGCGGTCTTACCAATTTCAATGCCTGGAAATGTGGTCACATCATGGTAGAACATCTGATGTTACATGCTTTATGACTTCAAATATATTCATGCTGATTCCAACATGGGCAAGACTTACCCCCAGCTGTCAATATAATAATGATAACAATAACTCAAGGTTCTTACACTGTATATACCGCTTTATCACAACCTAGTTCGTAGGTCATCTCAAAGCGATTCACAAATTATTATCCATGGGAACAAGCAGAGTAAAGTATCTTGCTCAAAGATACAACACAGTGCCGTGCTGTGGTTCAACCTTTCGGTCACGAGCCCAGCGTCCTACCACTAGACTACTGTGCCTCCTGAACTTGCTAAGTTTTTTTTGTGTAGGTTAAGAAGAATTGTTTCCTTAAAATTTGTGTATTGTGTATATGTTCTTCGTGGATTATTCTTGCACCATTGATGCAGCTAGGGCTGTTCCACTAAATCCATGTTGCAGGTGCTGAATTTGACCTAAAAATGTTTTGTCCATATCTCGTTGGCTACGTACATGTACATATCTCTGTAGCTATGTACATGTACATGTACATATCTCTGTAGCTATTTACATGTCCATATCTCCATAGCTATATACATATCTCTGTAGCTATATACATGTCCATATCTCTATAGCTATGTACATGTCCGTATCTCTATAGCTATGTACGTGTACATATCTCTGTAGCTATATACATGCCCATGTCTCTGTAGCTATGTACATATCCATATCTCTGTAGCTATATACATGTACATATCTCTATAGCTATATACATGTACATATCTCTGTAGCTATATACATGTCCATATCTTTGTAGCTATACATATGTACATATCTCTATAGCTATGTACATGTCCGTATCTCTGTAGCCATATAGATGTCCATATCCCTGTAGCCATATACATGTCCATATCTTTGTAGCTATGTACAGGTCCATATCTCTGTAGCTATGTACATGTCCATACCTCGGTAACTCCATACATGTAAAAGTGCTGCAATTTGTACATGGGTCATTTTTGCATCCACCCAACTCATGTTTGGATGCTGAATTTGACCTGTATTTTACTCTCAGTGACTTAATTAATTTGACCTGTATTTTACTCTCAGTGACTTAATTTATTAGACCTGTATTTTACTCTCAGTGTCTTAATTAATTTGACCTGTATTTTACTCTCAGTGACTTTATGAATTAGACCTGTATTTTACTCTCAGTGTCTTAATTAATTTGACCTGTATTTTACTCTCAGTGACTTTATGAATTTGACCTGTATTTTACTCTCAGTGTCTTAATTAATTTGACCTGTATTTTACTCTCAGTGACTTTATGAATTTGACCTGTATTTTACTCTCAGTGTCTTAATTAATTTGACCTGTATTTTACTCTCAGTGACTTTATGAATTTGACCTGTATTTTACTCTCAGTGACTTAATTTATTTGACCTGTATTTTACTCTCAGTGACCAAATTAATTTGACCTGTATTTTACTCTCAGTTACTTTATTAATTTGACTGGTGTTTTACTCTCAGTGACTTAATTAATTTGACCTGTATTTTACTCTCAGTGACTTAATTTATTTGACGTTTATTTTACTCTCAGTGACCCAATTAATTTGACCTGTATTTTACTGTCAGTGACTTAATTAATTTGACCTGTATTTTAATCTCAGTGACCCAATTGATTTGACCTGTATTTTACTGTCAGTGACCTCATTAATTTGACCTGTATTTTACTCTCAGTGACCTCATTTATTTGACCTGTATTTTACTCTCAGTGACCTCATTAATTTGACCTGTATTTTACTCTCAGTGACTTAATTAATTTGACCTATATTTTACTTTCAGTGACCTCATTAATTTGACCTGTATTTTACTCTCAGTGACCTCATTAATTTGATCTGTATTTTACTCTCAGTGACCCAATTAATTTGATCTGTATTTTACTTTCAGTGACCTCATTAATTTGACCTGTATTTTACTCTCAGTGACTTAATTAATTTGATCTGTATTTTACTCTCAGTGACCCAATTGATTTGACCTGTATTTTACTCTCAGTGACCCAATTAATTTGACCTGTATTTTACTCTCAGTTACTAAAGGATTCCTGTCCCACTGCACAGTGGTTTTTCATATCTACTCACTGTAACCTCCCCTTAACTTCCGTTTGGATATAACTGTAGCACATTTGGGCCAGGACACAACTCTGTTGACCTGCAGTTAGCTCAGTGGGTTACAGCGATAGTATCTCGATCAGAAGTCGGTGGATGATTCCTGGTCTTGCTCCAATGACTTTTCTACATTCAGAACACTGTTGTTGATTATATTTTGTTTATTTCAACTCAAGTATTTCTCATGAAAGTCCTACAAGGTATGATTTTATTTTCAGAAATTATTTTATCTAAGTTATAGTCATGCCGGAAAAAGTAGTTTCCAACTCTTATATTAGTTACAGTTTTTGGCAGTGGTATGGGGATCTTTTATTATTAGGAGGAAGTAATGGTCTAATCAAGATAACCAGTTTGAAAAGAATTGTTATGTCCATATCACGGTAACTATAAGTTCTACATAGTTTATTCTTCCATCTATGCCGCTTGCGCTCCTCTGGTAATGAACATTGCGTGGGTTGAATTTTGCCTAAGTTATAAGATTCATTGACTTGGTTGAGAAGAAATGGTCTAATGACATGCCTCTAGCCAGTTCATTAACTTGTAATTGGTTGAGAAGAAATGGTGTAATGACATGCCTCTGGCCAGTTCATTGAATTGGTTGAGAAGAAATGGTCTGATGACATGCCTCTAGCCAGTTCATTAACTTGTAATTGGTTGAGAAGAAATGGTGTAATGACATGCCTCTAGCCAGTTCATTGAATTGGTTGAGAAGAAATGGTCTAATGACATGCCTCTAGCTAGCCAGTTCATTGACTTGGTTGAGAAGAAATGGTCTGATGACATGCCTCTAGCAAGTTCATTGACTTGGTTGAGAAGAAATGGTCTAATGCCATGCCTCTAGCAAGTTCATTGACTTGGTTGAGAAGAAATAGTCTAATGGCATGCCTCTAGCCAGTTCATTGACTTGGTTGAGGAGAAATGGTCTAATGACATGCCTCTAGCCAGTTTATTGACTTGGTTGAGAAGAAAAGGTCTAATGACATGCCTCTAGCAAGTTCATTGACTTGGTTGAGAAGAAATGGTCTAATGACAAGCCTCTAGCCAGTTCATTGACTTGGTTGAGAAGAAATGGTCTGATGACATGCCTCTAGGCAGTTCATTGACTTGTAATTGGTTGAGAAGAAATGGTCCAGTGACATGCCTCTAGCCAGTTCATTGACTTGTAATTATTTGAGAAGAAATGGTCTAATGACATGCCTCTAGCCAGTTTATTGACTTGGTTGAGAAGAAATGGTCTAATGACAAGCCTCTAGCCAGTTCATTGACTTGGTTGAGAAGAAATGGACTAATGACATGCCTCTAGCCAGTTCATTGACTTGGAATTGGTTGAGAAAAAATGGTCTAATGACATGCCTCTAGCCAGTTCATTGACTTGGTTGGGAAGAAATGGTCTGATGACATGCCTCTAGCCAGTTCATTGACTTGGAATTGGTTGAGAAAAAATGGTCTAATGACATGCCTCTAGCCAGTTCATTGAATTGTGTGAGAAGAAATGGTCTAATGACATGCCTCTAGCCAGTTCATTAACTTGTAATTGGTTGAGAAGAAATGGTCTAATGCCATGCCTCTAGCAAGTTCATTGACTTGGTTGAGAAGAAATAGTCTAATGGCATGCCTCTAGCCAGTTCATTGACTTGGTTGAGGAGAAATGGTCTAATGACATGCCTCTAGCCAGTTTATTGACTTGGTTGAGAAGAAATGGTCTAATGACATGTCTCTAGCCAGTTCATTGACTTGGTTGAGAAGAAATGGTCTAATGACATGTCTCTAGCCAGTTCATTGACTTGGTTGAGAAGAAATGGACTAATGACATGCCTCTAGCCAGTTCATTGACTTGGTTGAGAAGAAAAGGTCTAATGACATGCCTCTAGCAAGTTCATTGACTTGGTTGAGAAGAAATGGTCTAATGACATGCCTCTAGCAAGTTCATTGACTTGGTTGTTCACCACCATAGCCTAACTCAGATATAAATACATTACCAGGTATGTAGAGACCAGAGCGAAGACCCGTAAAATTGTTATGCATGTTGGTCCAACCAACAGTGGAAAAACCTACCATGCCATGAAAAGATTTTTAAAAGCTGAGTCTGCTACATATTGTTGTCCACTTCGCTTACTGGCCATGGAAATATGCAACAGTTCTAATGATCAGGTATGTAATTCTAATGATCAGGTATGTAATTATAATGATCAGGTATGTATTTCTAATGATGAGGTATATAATTATAATGATGAGGTATGTAATTATAATGATCAGGTATGTTATTATAATGATCAGGTATGTAATTATAATGATCAGGGATGTATTCCTCTTTACTTTTGGTCATTTCAGACAAAGGGTGACAATGCAAATGTGTCCTTGTTAAAATCATTTTTTGGCAACACTTTAAAAAAAGTTAATACCTTGACATCAAAAACAAAGCAGACAACTAAACAGCTTAATATGGGAAAGAGGAAACACATATACAGTCTATCTGGTCTATACATATACAGTCTATCTGGTATACACATATAAGGTCAATCTGGTCTACACATATACAGTCTATCTGTTCTACACACATACAGTCTATCTGGTCTACACATATACAGTCTATCTGGTCTACACATAAACAATCTATCTGGTCTACACATATACAGTCTATCTGGACAACACAAATACAGTCTATCTGGTCTACACATATACAGTCTATCTGGTCTACACATATACAGTCTATCTGGTCTACACATATACAGTCTATCTGGTCTACACATATACAGTCTATCTGGTCTACACATATACAGTCTATCTGGTCTACACATATACAGTCTATCTGGTCTACACATATACAGTCTATCTGGTCTACACATATACAGTCTATCTGGTCTACACATATACAGTCTATCTGGTCTACACATATACAGTCTATCTGGTCTACACATATACAGTCTATCTGGTCTACACATATACAGTCTATCTGGTCTACACATATACAGTCTATCTGGTCTACACATATACAGTCTATCTGGTCTACACATATACAGTCTATCTGGTCTACACATATACAGTCTATCTGGTCTACACATATACAGTCTATCTGGTCTACACATATACAGTCTATCTGGTCTACACATATACAGTCTATCTGGTCTACACATATACAGTCTATCTGGTCTACACATATACAGTCTATCTGGTCTACACATATACAGTCTATCTGGTCTACACATATACAGTCTATCTGGTCTACACATATACAGTCTATCTGGTCTACACATATACAGTCTATCTGGTCTACACATATACAGTCTATCTGGTCTACACATATACAGTCTATCTGGTCTACACATATACAGTCTATCTGGTCTACACATATACAGTCTATCTGGTCTACACATATACAGTCTATCTGGTCTACACATATACAGTCTATCTGGTCTACACATATACAGTCTATCTGGTCTACACATATACAGTCTATCTGGTCTACACATATACAGTCTATCTGGTCTACACATATACAGTCTATCTGGTCTACACATATACAGTCTATCTGGTCTACACATATACAGTCTATCTGGTCTACACATATACAGTCTATCTGGTCTACACATATACAGTCTATCTGGTCTACACATATACAGTCTATCTGGTCTACACATATACAGTCTATCTGGTCTACACATATACAGTCTATCTGGTCTACACATATACAGTCTATCTGGTCTACACATATACAGTCTATCTGGTCTACACATATACAGTCTATCTGGTCTACACATATACAGTCTATCTGGTCTACACATATACAGTCTATCTGGTCTACACATATACAGTCTATCTGGTCTACACATATACAGTCTATCTGGTCTACACATATACAGTCTATCTGGTCTACACATATACAGTCTATCTGGTCTACACATATACAGTCTATCTGGTCTACACATATACAGTCTATCTGGTCTACACATATACAGTCTATCTGGTCTACACATATACAGTCTATCTGGTCTACACATATACAGTCTATCTGGTCTACACATATACAGTCTATCTGGTCTACACATATACAGTCTATCTGGTCTACACATATACAGTCTATCTGGTCTACACATATACAGTCTATCTGGTCTACACATATACAGTCTATCTGGTCTACACATATACAGTCTATCTGGTCTACACATATACAGTCTATCTGGTCTACACATATACAGTCTATCTGGTCTACACATATACAGTCTATCTGGTCTACACATATACAGTCTATCTGGTCTACACATATACAGTCTATCTGGTCTACACATATACAGTCTATCTGGTCTACACATATACAGTCTATCTGGTCTACACATATACAGTCTATCTGGTCTACACATATACAGTCTATCTGGTCTACACATATACAGTCTATCTGGTCTACACATATACAGTCTATCTGGTCTACACACATACAGTCTATCTGGTCTACACATATACAGTCTATCTGGTCTACACATATACAGTCTATCTGGTCTACACATATACAGTCTATCTGGTCTACACATATACAGTCTATCTGGTCTACACATATATAGTCTATCTGGTCTACACATATACAGTCTATCTGGTCTACACATATAAGGTCTATCTGGTCTACACATATACAGTCTATCTGATCTTCACATATACAGTCTATTTGGTCTACACATATACAGTATATCTGTCTACACATATACAGTCTATCTGGTTTACACATATAAGGTATATCTGGTCCACACATATACAGTCTATCTGGTCTACACCAGATATTAAATAGAGGAAACACATATACAGTCTATCTGGTCTACACATATACAGTCTATCTGGTCTACAC